>NW_026707953.1:0-189470 GCF_902713425.1 Acipenser ruthenus
GGAACAACGTCAAGTGGGAGCCACTGGTGGACCCCCGGAAGGTGCTGATGCCACCACTGCACCTCAAATTGGGCCTTATGAAACAATTTGTCAGAGCTCTAGATAAGGAGTCGGAAGCCTTCAAGTACCTTCAAGACTTCTTCCCTAAGCTGTCTGAGGCAAAGGTCAAAGCCGGTGTCTTCGTCGGACCACAGATAAAGAAGATCCTGGAGTGCAATGAATTCCCCAAGAAGCTCGCTAGTAAGGAGAAAGTGGCTTGGAACAGCTTTGTCGCAGTGGTTCGGGGCTTCCTGGGCAATCACAAGGCCGAAAACTATGTGGAGCTGGTTGAGACTCTGGTGAAGAACTACAGCACAATGGGCTGTAGGATGTCCCTCAAAGTCCATATCCTTGATGTTCATCTTGATAAATTCAAGGAGAACATGGGAGCGTACTTGGAGGAGCAAGGCGAGCGCTTCCACCAGGATATACTGGACTTTGAACGCCGCTACCAAGGACAGTATAACGAGAACATGATGGGAGACTACATTTGGGGGCTGATTCGTGAAAGTGATTTACAGTATAATCGTAAATCTCGAAAAACTACTCACTTCTAAATCTTTTGTAGTCATTTTTGTATTACTTTAGTATAAATACATGTTAATTTGGATTCATATGTTGTTTTTTTCTGACTTTATGTGAACGAAAAGACACAAATTCGCCCGTTTTCTCATTGGAAATAGGTACATTTCAAAATATCACTGTCCTGGTCACAAAAGCAAAGTTTGTGGGGAATAATAGCCATTTTCTATACTTTTGAGGCATAAGCAATTAGGAAATAACACTTACTACCCAGGAACTAAAATTGTGTTACATAGTGTTATTATTGTAATGTAAATGGCCTTGTGTCAGTAACTTCCACAGTGCATCCAAGTATTTATTTATTTATTTTTAAATTTGGAATCACTAATTATTTTACCCCATTTTCTCCCGAATTTAGAAATTCCCAATTATTTTACGATCCTGTCTCACTGCTGCGACCCCCCCAGTAACTCAGGAGACGCGAAGACAAGCGCACGCATCCTCCGAAATGTGTGCTGTCAGGCTGCCCACTTTCTTCCACTCTGCAAGCCGACAGGGAAGCCAACCTGACTTGTCGTGTCGGAGGAAATACAGTTCCGGCTACAACACAGGCAACTCACAGGGGCCCGACCACCACAGGAGTCACTGGTGCACACTGGTGAGACAAGGATTACCCAGTCGACTTAAACCCTCCCACCTGTGCGGCACTCGGCCAATTGTGCACCACCTCCTGCGAACTCCCGGCCATAGTCGGAACTCCCAGCTATAGTCAGGCTATAGGACACATCCTGCACTCGCGCGAGTGCCTTCACTGGATGTGCCACTCAGGAGAATTATTTTGAATTCATTTAATTTATTCGGTTTACACGCTTGTCCTTCTTTCTGTTTCATTTATTGTCTTCTTGATAGTTTCCCTCACTGTTTCCAATGCTATTAACTTCATATACTCACTGCAACTTGTTTTTTTGTCTCTGTGTGTGTGTGCCTGTGTGACAGGATTGAAAGGAATCCCTGTCGTAATTTGCCCTCCCGACCACCGGCAGCGCTGTGTAGGGTTGACCGTGATTGGCTCAGGAGGCTGAACTCTGACCGGACAGGAAGTTCCGGGTCAGGCGGCCATCTGGGCCCAAGGTGGAACCATGCGGCCGTCAGGTCCCATCATTGCAATCAGCTGTGCTGTTCTCGTCGATTGGTTGACGTGAGGCAGCGTGCTGATTGCAGGGGTGGGGCTTGGCAGTATTTAAGAAGTATGGTTTTGCCATTCAGCTCCCTGTCCTGAACTGAAAACACACGCTGTGCTTTGTTGTTTTGTTTTTATCAAACTGCTGTAATTCACAGAAACTTAAAACTTTGGGAAACTTTGGTGGATTACCGCAGTGAGGAAAACCCAGGACAAGCCAGTAATCCATGGAAGGGAGCCAAGAGGCGGTGAGAGGAAACCCACTGCAGTAGCACGGAGAAACCCAGTGTTTCCTTTGTTGCTGTTTTTGTAACCGCAACGTTTTTGTTTACTCTTTTTATTTGAAACCTGGGTTTACCATTGCTGGTATTCCAGGTGGTTTTCTTGTTTCTATTTTGCAATACTGGACTGTTCTATTTTCATTGTTTGTTAAAATAAAATCCTGCCCCGATACCATTGATGGTACAGGGCTCCAAGGACTAAACGTCATTTCCGGCTCCTGTGTGCTGTCATTTCTGGTCCTTCCCTCAAGCTCCACCCACTACCCTCTCACAGCCAGGTTTAGACAAAGTTTGGTGTGAGGTTGTGATCAGGTGCAGTGGTGCAGTAAATAAATCCAGTCCACACAATCCTTTTCTCCCAAAACAGTCTGTGGACTTTAATAATAATAAAAATAATAACAACGAACACAAAATAAGTCCACCCCTTTACCAGCGATGGTATTGGGGGGTACACGGCAGCTTTTCTAAAAATAAACAAAAACGGGACTTTGTCCGTCCCCGCGTTCTCTGTGCGTGCAGTGCTCTCGCTCCAGAGAAGCGTGGTGCCGTGAGTGGTGCTGTGCTGTGCTGTGCTGTGCAGTGCAAGGACGTGCTCTTTATAAATCGCCGGTCCGCAGCTCACTCCTCCTCTGCAACATAAAACACACGTAATCCAAAATCATAAAAACAATACAGGCTCCGGCCGTTTGCATTTCATTCTCAGCGCAAGGGGAGGTTTTGACATAGCTGCTTCCCCTTTGTACCCAGCAAACTCCTCCCTGCAGCCCACGCGTCGCCATGATTTCTCCAATAGAGGGCTGCCCCGCAGCTGACTGCAATGGAATCGTCCTGAGTACTTGCAGCTACGCGCCCCTCCTAATATGGTCACCTTCCGGTTTCCACCTACCACCGAGGTGGCAGATCTAGGAGGCAGCTTACCTTCCCCCTTACACAGCGCCCTTTCTAATCGGGAGGGAGATTTGCAGCATCGATCCTTTCTCTCTCCATCACATATCTCACCCCTCAGAGTGATGCCGAAGGAACACTCGGCCAACACTACATTCCCCAATGGTCCCCCCTCCCTTGAAAAAAAATCTGCATTTTGATGCTCCTTACCCGCACGATGTTTCACTGTATAGTGGAAGGGTTGCAGCGCCAGATACCACCGAGTTATCCGAGCGTTATTGTCCTTCATCGTGTGTAACCACCTTAAAGGAGCATGATCAGTGACAAGCGAGAAAGAACGCCCCAACAAGTAATAGCGAAGAGCATGAGTAGCCCATTTGATGGCTAAACACTCCTTCTCAATGACGGAGTAGTTAATTTCCCTAGGAGCCATTTTTTTGCTCAAATAAATGATAGGGTGTTCCACTCCGTCAACTTGTTGGGACAGGACCGCCCCCAGACCAATGTGGGAGGCATCAGTCTGAAGGATGAACTCTTTGCTGAAATCTGGTGAAATCAGAGCGGGAGCTTGACAGAGTCGCTTCTTAATCATATCAAATGCTTCCTGACACTGCCCTGTCCATTTAACTAATTTTGGAGCAGCCTTTCGGGTGAGATCGACCAGGGGGTTGACTATGGTGGCATACTCGGGGATAAAACGGCGATAATAGCCGGCTAACCCCAGTAGTGATCTCACCTGTGACTTGGTTCTCGGGATCGCCGTCTCCACCAGCGCCTGGACTTTGGAGGCAATAGGCTTTACCCGGCCATTACCCATAATATAGCCAAGATACTGGGTCTCCTGTTTGCCAAATGCACACTTGCCCAGCTTGGCTGTTAGCCCAGCCCCCCTTAGAGACTGTAGGACGGCTGAAAGCCTAATAATATGCTCCTTCCAGGTGGAGCTACAAATCACTACATCATCGATGTATGCGGCTGCGTACTGATGATGAGGAGCTAAGACCTGGTCCATCAGTCTCTGAAAGGTGGCGGGAGCTCCATGCAACCCGAAGGGCATGGTCTGGAAATGGAACAAGCCATCTGGGCTAGAGAAAGCAGTTTTCTCTTTTGAGCTCTGAGTGAGTGGAATCTGCCAGTACCCCTTCGTCAGATCCAAAGTCGAAATTAACCGCGCCTTACCCAGTCGGTCGAGGAGCTCGTCCACTCGGGGCATTGGATACGCACCAAACTTAGAGATGGCATTGACCTTCCGGAAATCCACACAGAACCGAGTGGAGCCGTCCTTTTTGCCCACCATCACGATAGGACTGCACCACTCACTCCGGGAAGGCTCAATGACTCCAAGCCTGAGCATATCCTCCACCTCCTCGTGAACGGGACCCCTGCGACTCTCCGGGATCCGGTACGGTCTCTCTCGGACCCTGACACCTGGCGGAGTAATAAAAGCATGAGAAATAACATTAGTCCTGCCGGGCAAATCAGAAAAAACATCACTAAACCTTTCCACCAACTGGAAGAGCTCACGTTTCTGATCCGGAAGTAACTGTTCTCCCATCGGAATGTTAGTTGCAGCTAATGGATTGACAGTGGGACCAAAATCCTCTTCTAAACTGTCACCAGCTATAAACAGGGCCTCCCTTTCATTCCAGGGTTTTAGCAAGTTAATGTGATAAATTTCTGTCTTATTTCGGCGATTGGGTTGTCTAATTTCATAATTCACATTACCAATTCCCCGTATCACCTCATATGGCCCCTGCCATTTAGCATACAACTTAGACTCTGATGAAGGAAGTAGCAGCAGTACTTTATCACCTGGCCGAAAAGTCCGAATTCTTGCTTGTTTGTTGTACTGCTGCTCTTGGCGATGCTGAGCTAGTTTTAGGTTTTCTTGTGCCAAACGACCAACCAATTCCAGGCGGTCTCTTAACAGGATTACGTATTTGACTATGTTTTTGGAAGTTTTTGTTTGCTCCTCCCACCCTTCTTTCACAAGATCCAGAATGCCCCGTGGTTGCCTCCCATACAGCAGCTCAAAGGGAGAGAACCCGGTCGAACTCTGAGGCACCTCTCTCACTGCAAACATCAGGTAGGGGAGGAGTTTAGCCCAATGTTTCTGCTCTTGGGTGACAAACCGCTTCAGCATCTGTTTTAAAGTCTGATTAAAACGTTCCACCAAACCGTCCGTCTGCGGGTGATAAACAGAGGTTCGAATGGACTTAATTTGCAACAATTTATACAATTCTTTCAAACACTGTGACATGAAGTTCGTTCCGTGATCAGTGAGGATTTCTTTTGGAATCCCTACTCTCGTTATAATCTGTACTAACTCTCGAGCAACTGCTGCGGCACTAGTAGATCTCAATGGTACTGCCTCTGGATATCTGGTCGCGTAGTCCACCACTACCAAAATGTGCGTGTATCCAGAGTCAGACTGGCTCAAGGGACCCACTATGTCCATAGCAATGCGTTCAAAGGGAACTGAGATCAGGGGCAGTGGGACCAGCGGGGCCGGGCGAACCCGCCCCGGCGCTACTTGCTGGCATTCCGGACACCCCGCTACATATCGCGTCACCTCACTATAGACTCCCATCCAATAAAATCGAGCCAATATTCGTTCCCGAGTCTTATCGCTACCTAAATGGCCTGAACATGGGACATCGTGAGCCAACCGCATGATCTCGAGTTGAAAAGACTGAGGAACGAGTAATTGTGTTACAATCTGGCTTGTGCTCGTGGCTTGGGATACCCTATACAGCAAATGCCCGACAATAATGTGGTGAGGATATGTAAGCGGCCGGTTATCCTCTACATCCTTCCCCTCGATAGACCGAACCTGCCCCCAGATGTGTGCCAGCGAAGGCTCATTCTTTTGTTCCAACGCTAGGTCCACATCTCGGTCCCAGAACTTCGGGATATCGAGCGGAGCTACAGTAGCTTCAGCACTGGGGGCCCCAGTAACCTGCCCCCGCAGGTCACACTGAGTCCCAATCCCCTTTCCCTTACATTTAACAGACTCTGAAGTTTCCCCCACCAAACCCCAGCCTTGTCTTATTGACATTCCTTCCCATTTTTCGACCCTTCGCTCTTTTTTTGTTTTTTCGGGCGAAATCGGGAATAGAACAAATCAGCTTGCAGCGGGAATATTTTCCCAATAGTTTCCCCCGCTGCTCCCATGGTCTTACCGGAGACTGGCGTTACCGTTTTATTAATCATTGTTTCAAAATATGGCCAGTCTCGACCTAAAATAACTGGATATGGCAACTTTGCAGCCACTGCCACGATTACGAGGTGGGTATGACATCCAATCGTCACATCTAATTTAGTGAGGGGGTAGTCCTTGTTATCCCCGTGAATACAGGAAATGACCACGACCCCGCGTGACCACCAAGGTACCCCCGCCAACAGAGCTTCTTCAATTAAAGTCTGCCCACATCCTGAGTCCACTAACGCGTGGGTACTCACATCACCAACCCGTACATCAACAATGCAAGGCCCCTCCCAATCATTACCCCTGGACTTACCTGGTGCTGTTGGTAGGTAATGGGAGGCCGCACCACATTCCATCGCCGCCGGACAATTCCGCGCAAGGTGGCCGACCTCATGGCACCGGTAACACGTGGGGTGAAAGGGCGCCCACGGAGCTTGTATGTCCCGCTGCCGGTTCGGCAGTGGGGAGGGGTTCTCTGCTCTCACCCCGCTGGGGGTCGACCTCACCCTCCATTGGGGTGGAGGAAGGCCGCCCGTGGGGTGCCGATGAGAAGTAGCCCCGTGGGGGGAGGGGGTGAAGTGCTGTGGGGGTCCTGCCCTCGGAGTCGGTCCTGTCCGGGGTCGGTTGGAGGGAGGAGCGGGGGTAACGACCACGGGAGCTGATGCCAAGGCATCCTCATACCCCTCAGCCAATCGGACTGCTGCCTCTAGCGTGGTGGGTCGATGCCTGGTGACCCAGTTCTGGGTGTCCGGCCCCAGCACCTTCACAAACTGCTCTATGGCAATCAGCTCGGTGATCTTTTCTGCATCGTTGGTGCCGGGGCAGAGCCACCGGGTCACATGATCCACTAGTTGCTGGGCCACCACGCGGGGTCGCAGTCCTGGGGGGCGCTGGTACTCCCGGAACCGGCGGCGGTGTGTCTCCTCTGTGATGTCCAGCCGCTGGAGAATGGCCTGCTTCACCTGGTCGTACACCAGGGCTTGCTCATGTGTCAAGGCTTGGTAGGCTGCCTGGGCCTCTCCGATCAAATTGGGGCCCAACTGGGTAGCCCACCACTCCCGAGGCCACTGAGCTGCTGTTGCCTGCCTTTCAAAGGCAACTAAGTAAGCCTCAGGGTCATCCTCCAGCGACATCTTCACTACCCTTACCCTTGGTAGGGGTACTGCTGGTTGAACCACCGGTTCCCTCCCCCGATTGGCCTCCAGGAACAAGCCATGCATCCTTTCCATCATGGCCGTCAATGATTCCTGATGCCTCCGCTCCTGCGCCTCCAACAGCGCTGCCAATGCGGTTGGGTCCATTTATAATCCCTCTTCTTGACACCAAGTGTGATCAGGTGCAGTGGTGCAGTAAATAAATCCAGTCCACACAATCCTTTTCTCCCAAAACAGTCTGTGGACTTTAATAATAATAAAAATAATAACAACGAACACAAAATAAGTCCACCCCTTTACCAGCGATGGTATTGGGGGGTACACGGCAGCTTTTCTAAAAATAAACAAAAACGGGACTTTGTCCGTCCCCGCGTTCTCTGTGCGCGCAGTGCTCTCGCTCCAGAGAAGCGTGGTGCCGTGAGTGGTGCTGTGCTGTGCTGTGCTGTGCAGTGCAAGGACGTGCTCTTTATAAATCGCCGGTCCGCGGCTCACTCCTCCTCTGCAACACAAAACACACGTAATCCAAAATCATAAAAACAATACAGGCTCCGGCCGATTGCATTTCATTCTCAGCGCAAGGGGAGGTTTTGACATAGCTGCTTCCCCTTTGTACCCAGCAAACTCCTCCCTGCAGCCCACGCGTCGCCATGATTTCTCCAATAGAGGGCTGCCCCGCAGCTGACTGCAATGGAATCGTCCTGAGTACTTGCAGCTACGCGCCCCTCCTAATATGGTCACCTTCCGGTTTCCACCTACCACCGAGGTGGCAGATCTAGGAGGCAGCTTACCTTCCCCCTTACACAGCGCCCTTTCTAATCGGGAGGGAGATTTGCAGCATCGATCCTTTCTCTCTCCATCACAGAGGTCTAACAGTTTACTGAGTGCAACAGGTTTGAATTGTTTGCAGAATTGCTCCATTATATATATTAATACGGCCACGCCTATAAAATCCAGGCAGTGTCGAAGAGGTCCCAGGAGAGCACTAACACATGTTTGCAGAATCACCTGTGAGCACAACATTTGCACCCACGATCGATTTGTGAGCTGAAAATTTGGCACAAATGTGCTTCTATTTGCAAGGTTTGTGTCCCTTGCAGAATAGAGCCCACAGTGTAGACAGGGTTAAATATATGTCACCGGTGCTTATTTATTTAATTCTGCCAGGGCACTGTATACACACACAGGGGTTGAGGGAACAATCAGTCATTATACTTAAATGACACATAAATGATCAATTGACTTTCAGGTTATTATATTAACAATAGAAATAGAGAGTCAATTATACGATCTTTGATAAAACGTACTGTCTAATTAACTGTACTGTCTAATTAACTGTACTGTAATTACCCGTACTGTCTAATGAACCATACTGTCTAATTAACTGTACTGTCTAGTGAACCGTACTGTCTAATTAACAACTGTACTGTCCAATTAACTGTACTGTCTAATTAACTGTACTGTTTAATTAACCGAACTCACCCGTGATCACATGATGAATTGCATGTTGTGTATTCAGCATGCGTCAAAGACCACAGGAAAGAATCCAGACAGCATGTGCACTATAATCAACAAGGCACACACACGGGAATAACAAAACCCCTCCCTACACAACAACAGAAGTTTTATTTGAAAACACTGCACTGGTGCCCAGTTTTATTATTTTGATGTTTTTCTTTTAGCCTCCAGAGGGTGCTGTTGTCCATGGCCTGAGTACCGGCAATGGTACACAGGACCACAGTAATACCAATACTGGTAAATAGTTAAAGGCTGGCACACTCACAGGTAATAATGAAAACAAAAGGTGAAATGAAAAGGGAAAATAAAACACAGTAATAAAACTACAAAATAAAGGTGCTGCTTATGCAGTGCCCCCACTGCCGCTAAGCCGGTCAGCTCGGGATCTCCGTTCTACGCTGTTGTGCACTATACACTGGGGTGGCCAAGGTTCCTCTATTTCTACACACGTCCCCTCGGGTATGTAACAATATGTTTTAATAAATGGTTTATTTATTGCTGGCTGTCTTCTTCAGCCATGCTTGCCTGTTTTGGTCGCTCGCTCCAACCACTGGCCTTCTCAGCCATCGTCTCTGTGTGTTTCCAATCACGGCCACCCGAATGCATAACCCAGCGCAGTACTTATGGACCGAGCAATCCCCCAAGGCCTGCTTCTCAGCCACTCAGAGAGCGGGAAAGCCAACACATTCTCTTCCCTGCCTCTCCGTGTCACTGCCATGACTGACAGGCAGAGCTAAGAGGCTGCTGCCCCCTTACCCCTTCCCCTTCAAAGAAGAGTACGCGGTGACCTGATTCAAGCATTCAAAATCCTAAAAGGTATTGACAATGTCGACCCAGGGTGCTTTTTTGACCTGAAAAAATAAACAAGGACCAGGGGTCACAAATGGAGATTAGATAAAGGGGCATTCAGAACAGAAAATAGGAGGCACTTTTTTACACAGAGAATTGTGAGGGTCTGAAACCAACTCCCCAGTAATGGGATCCTTCAAGAAGCTGCTTGATGAGATTCTGGGATCAATAAGCTTCTAACAACCAAACGAACAACATGGGCCGAATGGCTTCCTCTAGTTTGTAAACTTTCTTCTTATGTTCTTATGTTCCTGCAGTACCACGCATGCATCAGATGGTCAGCACAGATCTCCCTCGTTACATATCCTCCTCCTCAGAATGGCACCACTGGTCCATTAGAAAATCTTACAACCCCACACCTTCCTGAGAGAAAAATCTGTGTTTTGATGCAGCTTTCCTGCTCGGTGGACAACCCTGAAGGCATAGAGCTGCAGGACCAGGTACCACCACGTGACTCTGGCATTTTTATCCTTCATCCGGTGAAGCCATGCTAAGGGGGCATGATCCGTAATCAGGGCGAAGTGTCGCCCCAGGTGACTCGGCTGCCCATTTTACTGCGAGACAATCCTTCTCAATCGTGCTATAATTTTTCTCTTGGGGAAGGAGCTTCCTGCTGATATACAGGACCTGGTGATCACTTCCCCGGACCTCCTGAGACAACACTGCCCCGAGACCTGTCTCTGACCATCTGTCTGCAGGGTGAATCTCCTACTAAAATCAGGACTGCATAGCACTGGCTTGCTACACAGCCTTCGCTTCAAAGCGAGAAAGGCTCTCTGGTATGGCTCCGTCCACTGAACCGTATTTAGGGCAGCCTTTCTGGGTGAGGTCTGTCAAGCGAGTGTGGTGAAGCTCGGGATGAAATTCCTATAATAGCCCGCTAGTCCCAAGAAAGACTGCACCTGGGTTTTGGTCGTAGGGACCAGCCTGTCAGCCAAGGCTTTCACCTTAGCAATCAGCGGTCTGACCTGGCCGCTCCTAAGCTACTAACAACCAAACGAGCAAGATGGGCCGAATGGCCTCCTCTCATTTGTAAACTTTCTTATGTTCTTATGTTCTTATACATGTGAAAACTGCTATACAGTTTCACATCTACTGTTCACATTGTGGCAAGGATGAAAGTGGGGAGTGCACAGTTTGTAAAAGAAACTGGACCAAAGAAACTAGCGTGAAAACTTCTTCATCTATTTCCCTGTTGAATGTCAAATAAAGCAGCTGCTCCAGACTGGGGTTATTGATTTGAGTTATAGGCATGCAAAGACCAAATTACATTCAAATAACTATGAAGGCATTACTGATCGTTTATTGTAGAAGTCTTTACGTAGCAATGATGGACCTTTGCAAAATGAAACAGATCTTTTGCTTACTATTAACTGTGATGGAGTGTCCATTTTTAGGTCCTCCAACTACAGTATTTAATTAATGAACTGGCAGCAGTGTGGAGTAGTGGTTAGGGCTCTGAACTCTTGACCAGAGGGTCATGGGTTCAATCCCCGGTGGGGACACTGCTGCTGTACCCTTGAGCAAGGTACTTTACCTAGATTGCTCCAGTAAAAACCCAACTGTATAAATGGGTAATTGTATGTAAAAAAAATAATGTGATATCTTGTAACAATTGTAAGTTGCCCTGGATAAGGGCGTCAGCTAAGAAATAAATAAGAAATTGCCTTTTGAGGTCAGAAACAAGCATGCTATGGTATCCGCATTGTGGTGTGGGCCTAAAAAGCCAGATGTAAATTTCATAGGAATATGTTTTAAGTAGTTTGGTCTAATAAGAAAACTGACGAGTGTTATTGCTTGTTCATGACTTTACTGTAGTGATAGAGGACTGAAGAAGCCGGAACAGCATTCAATTTAATCAGTTTAAGGATTGGTTCAGTTTCTTTCTCCAACTAAATAAAAAGTCCTTTAGACATTATAATAGCCATCAAATTACATAATATAAAGGTATTATGCTATGTTCTTTGTGTTAGTTTGTAATAATATACTATAATGTACCTTGTTATTAATCCACTGTATTATTGTTTAAGAATATTTCTTTATGAATTAGATTAGAGTCTGTGTGAAATGGTTCTTTGATAGAAACTGCTGCCTCAAGGGTACAGCAGCAGTGTACCATACCAGGGATTGAACCCACAACCCTCCGGTCAAGAGTCCAGAGCCCTAACCACTACGCCACACTGCTGCCCTAACCACTACGCCCACTGCTGCATTCAAATCTTAGAGGGAATCACCAAAGAAATAAAGTGATATTATAAATTCTAGGAGTAACTGTTAAACTGAAGTAAATTAATTAAAAGTATATCTTATAATGCCATTTATAGTTAACCCTTTGCAGTCCATTTATTAAGTGCACGTCAGGTCCAATTTATTTTCACACACGCAGTTAATTTTAGACGAGCAGTTTAAAAGTATTTTTTTTCACTGTCAAACGGGTTTAAAAGGCCCTGCATATCAACAAAGCACTCTCTAGGCATCTCCAGCCCCGCCCCACCCTTTCATTCGCTATCGCTTTCACGTATGCTAATAAATAAATAAATAAATAATAATAATAGTCGTACATACCGATCAGTCATCTCCTGATCACTTGTTTTATCACCAAACTCCTCAATAATGCAATCCAAGTCATTATTTTATAACTATAACATCTCAGAAAAGCTCTGCAAATGTCCATGATAGTGTCTGTGCGCTGATGCAGTATCAGACAGCTTGTTTCCTTATGACCGCCCAAATGGGATGCCCAGGGCAGGTATGACTATTCATGAGATACGCCCTTTTTTTCGGCTCCTGTCGCTCCCACTCGGCCATTGAATAGTTTTCTCAGCTTTTTCCGGAGAAAAAACGACTAGAAACCCATTTTTTGTGTTTTTTTGATGATGTCGGACAGGGTCCGACAATGGACCGGATAGGAATAATTGCAATGTCGGACCAGGTCCGACAATGAACCGCAAAGGGTTAAAAGAGGTTCAGTGCTAACTGACACTGTTTGTAGGTTATAATGGTCAAGGAAATAGAAATTAGACACAAAGGCCAGGTATTGCAAATTAGTAAAAATAAATGATGAACCCTTTTTTAGACAGAATGATATTTGAAACTAAAAAGATCTATTTGATTTCATAGGAATATGTTTTAAGTAGTTTGGTCTAATAAGAAAACTGACGAGTGTTATTGCTTGTTCATGACTTTACTGTAGTGATAGAGGACTGAAGAAGCCGGAACAGCATTCAATTTAATCAGTTTAAGGATTGGTTCAGTTTCTTTCTCCAACTAAATAAAAAGTCCTTTAGACATTATAATAGCCATCAAATTACATAATATAAAGGTATTATGCTATGTTCTTTGTGTTAGTTTGTAATAATATACTATAATGTACCTTGTTATTAATCCACTGTATTATTGTTTAAGAATATTTCTTTATGACAACTAACAATATTATTAGTGGAATTAGATTAGAGTCTGTGTGAAATGGTTCTTTGATAGAAACTGCTGCCTAGCATTGAGAAGGGGGCCTCTTTCTCTTATCAAGATATAAGGGCTATGAAAGAAAGTAGGGGACCTTTTTCACATTCCACTTCAGTAAAACTGCAAGTCATGGATTTGGAATTTAAGGTTTATGGAATTAATGGTTTAACACAGATAAAAAAATCTATCTTGAAACAATATGCAAAATTATAGCATAACAGACATTAATAGGCCATATATCTGAAAAAGTGCTTGGAATGATGTTTCACATTAATCACGGACATTAGCTTTAAAAAACGGGACTGTGGAAATCTGCTTGCACAAGCAGACTCTCGAAGTCAGATAAAGGTCAGAGCCTGGTACATACAAGACTATTATTACCACTTAAAGTTAATTAAACTAATTGACCTGACTACTGTATGAGGCAATCTTTTGTCAAATACTCTGTTAGACATTACTATATGGAATCAAAACTGACTCATTAAAACATATTGAAACACAATATGAGGTTAAGAGAAACACATACTTTTAATTTAGCAAAATATAATCAATTATAGATGATGTCACATATTAAAAACATCTCTCATATATACAGTAACACATATAAGAAATAGTGTTTGCATGCGCATATAACAGTAGTATTTTTTATATTACATTATAAACCAGGATCTTGTGAACCTTAATTCACCTAACTATTCAGATAAAGGAGGGGGTCAAGAAAAACAGGGTATGAGATCATGTTTCAGAGTTGGACAAATATGAAGTCTTGAATTTATTGGTATATGACTCCACTTAATTCAGAAAAGTTGGCCGGATCTTTTTGAAAACTATTATTTGTAAAAAAGTTAAGAACTGTCTAAACAGATTAATGATTGGATTTAATTGAGGCTTCTCATGTTTTACAACAAGGAGAAAAACCTATAAAACCCCTAAGTAATCATAATGGAGTAACACAATCATACCTGGCAGGGTAAAGTGGTCCATTTTCTGCAGACTTACACATTTAAGCTGATTGAACTCAGTTTCATCTGCTTCTTGAAGACAGTTCTGTTCTTTTATTTACTCTGCACTTCTTTGTATTGAAGGGTAAGGATTTATTCAATTATTTTTATCTCACATGTATTGAATGCATTGCTAAAAGGGATCTACACTATGTTTTAGAATTATGAGAGCATTCAGTTGAATGTGCTGAAATATAGCAGTGGGTGCTTTAGGCGATGTGTTCTTGGCCTGAGATGTTTCAGGTGGGGGCACTTTGTGAACAGTCTGGGGGGGAGGCTGCGGAGCCTGCCCAGGGGTCTGGCTCGGCTGCCTCCGCTCAGGACCGACCTGATCCCGAGTTGGAAGCCATGGGAGCTGATTTTTTAGCTCGTTCCCGTGACTTCCGACGTGAGCAAGGGTGTGACGACATGCTGAGCAGGCTCTTTGACCAAGCAGCTGTGGTTAATGGTCATGTGGACAAGCCCAGACACCCTGCCATGTACCCTCACTTTGAAATTAATCAAGACGTTTTGTACTGTGTTGAAAAATTACCCCAGACGGGGGAGGTGCGTCACCAGTTGCTCATTCCTCAGCCCTTTAAGGAGGATTTGCTGCAGCTTGCTTACACTATTCCCCTCTCTGGTCATTTGGGAAGGGACAAGACCAAAGCAAGGCTCGTGACACGGTTCTATTGGCTGGGCTGGATGGTGACGTCAGGCGTTTTTGTGAATGCTGTGTGGAATGTCAGAAAGCTAGCCCTAGAGCCGTCCCATGAGCACCACTGGTGTCATTGCCCTTAGAGGAAGCTACATTTGAGCGTACTGGAATAGAAAAAGTGGGACCGCTAGAAAGGATTGCGGCAGGATACACACACCTATTGGTCATTTTGGATTATGCTACGCATTATACAGAGGCCATTCCCCTCCGATCTGCGTCTGCTAAATCTGTTGCTAACAAGCTCGTAAAGGTTTTCTCCCGGGTGGGGATCCCCAAGGAAATACTGACCAACCAAGGCACCAACTTTATGTCCTGGCTAATCCGCGGAACATGTAAACTTTTGGGGATTAAGACCATTAGGACCTCGGTATTTCACCCCCAGACTGACGGTCTTGTGGAGCGGATTTCACCATTCCAGCTGCTGTATGGGCGGAGACCCCAGGGTGTGCTCGATCTGGTCAGAGAGGTGTGGGAGGAGCAGCAGGTCAATTTGACCAATACTGTCCGGTATGTGTTGGACCGGCACAAACATCTTGAGTCTGGGGGAAAATGGGCACATGACAATTTGCAGCAGGCTCAGCACAGACAGGAGACCCAATATAACATGTGGGCCCAGTTACGCATGTTTCAGCCGGGGGATAAAGTGCTTCTATTGTTACCCAGCTCTGAGTCCAAACTTCTGGCGAAGTGGCAAAGACCTTTTGAGGTTACACGCCGGGTTGGGACGGTGGTTATGAGATCTGCCAGCTGGAGCGACGGAGCCGAAGCACATTTATCATGTAAACCTGTTGAAGCCTTGATTGCAACAGGAGGCTTTGTTAGTGGCGCAAGCAGATGACGTCACAGACCTGGGACCTGATCTTTCTGTGTTGGCGAAAAAAGGATCAGTACAGATTGCAGATAATCTGACACCAACACAGAAATGTCAGGCTCGGGCGCTGGTGGCGGAGTTTCCTGATGTGTTTTCTCCCGTCCCGGGGTAGACTCGAATAGCAAACCATCACATTGAAGTTAAGCCGGGGGCGCCAGTTCGCCAGAGGCCGTACTGCATACCTGAGTGCAAAAGGCAGGTAGTAAAGGCGGAGACTGATGAGATGCTTAGACTGGGTGTAATAGAGGAGTCCCAAAGTGACTGGAACAGTCCGATTGTTTTAGTGGATAAGCCGGACGAGTCAACTCGATTTTGCATTGACTTCAGGCGAGTCAATGAAAAGTTGAAGTTTGACGCTTACCCCATGCCCCATGTAGATGAGTTGCTGGAGCGTCTTGGCACAGCTCATTTTATGATGACACTGGATTTAACGAAGGGGTACTGGCAGATGCCCCTGACCCTGGAATCCAGAGAGAGGATGGCGTTTTCGACTCCCTTCGGGTTGTACCAATTTAGGACCATGCCCTTTGGGTTGCACGGAGCACCAGCCACTTTCCAGTGAGTGATGGATCGCATTTTGCGGCCCCATCAGCAGTACGCCGCTGCTTACATAAATGACGTGGTTATCCACAGTGAGGACTGGCCGAGTCATCTGGGTAAAGTAACGGCAGTACTGCAATCCTTGCGGGAGGCAGGGCTCAAAGCTAACCCAAAAAAATGTGCCATTGGGAAGAGTGAGTCAGCGTATTTGGGGTATCGAGTAGGGAGAGGCAAGATCAGACCACTGATTGCTAAGCTGATTGCTGATTGCCTTGGCTGATTGGCCGGTCACTATGCCCAAAACCCAGGTGCGCTCTTTCTTGGGACTAGCGGGTTATTATAGGAAGTTCATCCTGAGCTTCGCCACGCTCGCTGCTCCCTTGACAGACCTCACCCGGAAAGGCTGCCCCAAATACGATTCAGTGGATGGAGCTGTGCCAGAGAGCCTTTCTTGCTTTGAAGCGAAGGCTGTGTAGCAAGTTAGTGCTATGCAGTCCTGATTTTAGTAGGAGGTTCACCCTGCAGATGGATGCGTCAGAGACAAGTCTCGGGGCAGTGTTGTCTCAGGAGGTGCGGGGAAGTGAGCACCCAGTCCTCTACATCAGCAGGAAGATCCTTTCTCGCGAGAAAAATTATAGCACCATCGAGAAGGAGTGTCTCGCAGTAAAATGGGCAGTCGAGTCAGTACTACCTCCTGGGGCGACACTTCACCCTGATTACGGATCATGCCCCCTTAGCATGGCTTCACCGGATGAAAGATAACAATGCCAGAATCACGCAGTGGTGCTTGGCCCTGCAGCCCTATGCCTACAGGGTAGTCCAGCGAGCAGGGAAACTGCATCAAAATGCAGATTTTTTCTCTCGAGAAGACATGGGGTTGTAGGATTTTCGAATGTTCCAGTGGTGCCATTCTGAGGGGGAGGATGTGTAACAGGGGAGATCTGGACTGACTATCTGGCACATGCGTGGTACTGCAGGAAGAGGCAGCAGTCTCGTAGGATCTGCCTGTCAGTCATGGTGATGACACGGAGAGGTGGGGAAGAGGGTGTGTGGGCTTTCCCTCTCTCTGAGTGGCTGAGAGGCGGGCCTTGGGAGATTGCTCGGCCCATAAGAACTGTGCTTGGTTGTGCATTCGGGTGGCCGAAGATGTCAATGTAAAACAAGGACCAGGCAAGCAGACTCTTTCGAAGGGAACACCTTCATTCCAGAAACAGCGCTGATTCAAAAGGTAGCTGACATTTGACTGAGTGCAAAAGTTTCTTGGATAACTTTTATAGCCAATTTATGTTTTTTTTTTTTTTAATATTCCTATTATTAGTAGTGTTCATTTCAATCATGAATGTAAACTACGGTGGAATTTCTGGTTTGCGGGGGATTTCTCTGTGAGGCAGGGAGCAACTGTCACCATTTCAAGTGTATGTAGTAGAGAAAGCGATTTTGAAGAGATCTGTTTTTACCATATATATTTTCATTACCAAAAATACTTCTATAAATGCCGAGCCCTCAAAGTTGTACCCCCCTCCATGAGTCTAAAATGTGCTGACAAAGTAAAAAATTGGGCTAAATGACATTCAAATGACTCTGCGAAAATTACCAGAACTTTGGATTTATCCCCCCAGGCATACAGGAGACCTTGTAATGCCTCTTGAAAATAAAAGTATACATTTTAGTCATAAATATTAGTTCTCTGTAGTTGCACTTACATAATATGTTTGTATAAAAAACTATTTCTGTTCAATTGCTCATTTATTTAAAACATTTCAGTTGCATAGATGTATGATGTATGACATGCTTGAATAAAACAAACACTTTGACATCCACGATAACTTTAACGTTTCTCTTGCGTAAGCAGCCAAAAGTGCAGAGTGGTGGGGGAGGGATGTCAGGCTTGCAGTGAACTCCTTTCTAATTATTCAAAATAATAAAATGGATAAATAAAAAAACTACAAAAGTAAAGCAATCAAAGTGACCGTTTGGCAATTCTACAGATGAGGGTATTATATCTCCCTTACCAACATTGCGTCTCATGCTTTGTCAGCATGCGTAATACATAAGAACATAAGAATATAAGAAAGTTTACAAACAAGAGGAGGCCATTCAGCCCATCTTCCTCGTTTGGTTGTTAGTAGCTTATTGATCCCAGAATCTCATCAAGCAGCTTCATGAAGGATCCCAGGGTGTCACCTTCAACAACATTACTGGGGAGTTGATTCCAGACCCTCACAATCCTCTGTTTAAAAAAGTGCCTCCATATATTTAGGAAGAATCGCAAATACACAGCCAGGGAACTTTTAGAAATAAAGAAGCCTCAATGCTTCTCGTGATGAAAAATAGTTTATTTGGGGCTCATGAGAGGCATATCTGGTAAAGCCCCTACTCTGATTGCAAAATGTGGACAGTAAGCTTGTTTCAAAATCTATGCCATTGTAGGTTTTAATTGGGAAATCCCAGTGGGTGGTGCAGAATTGGCAGAGTGCTTTTCAGAATTGGGAGGGTTTAAGCCGGCTAGGGTTTCCTTGGTTCACCTTGCACAAGTAACTCCTGCAGCCTCCCAGGTGCCTGCAGGTTCAGGGCGTTTGAACCCTCTGAACAGTGTGTCATTGCGGTGAGCCCAGTCCATTTCAGTTGCCAATTCCAAATTGGATAAAAAAGGGTGAAAAGAATTACACATTCTTCATTTTTTATTTTGTTTGCCAAATTAAACTGAAATACAAATTGGCAAACAGCTTTATGACTTATTTCCCAAATTGATTACATTTACTAAATTCTTGAAAAGCCTGATTTGTATGAAATTCCTTTAATTTATTTTTTTTAGAAATATGTTCATTGGTGTTTGTCCCTTAACTTTTGTTTTTTTTTACGTAAATATAAGCTATAGAAAATGCATGGGCTGCACAGTGTATGTATGGTGAGTGAAGGCTTCCTGAGCCAGCCACCCAACCCCCTGGCAGCCAATTGTGCAGCACCACCCTGGGAACTCACTGTCACAGTGGGCAATGGCATATCCTGGACTGGAACACAAAATGTCTACAGTGCCGAGTTCCTCTTCTTTAGAACTCTTGTCCTGTAGAGTAGAACATATGGCAAGTAGACACACTTTCTTGCAATAAGAGAGCGCTATTCTGACTTTGTTTAGTGTATTTAGATACTGTGGATGAGACAAATGTGGGCCCCTATGCACATATAAATCACATCAGAATATGGGTTAAAAGAGTGAAAATCATCTTACTGGTGTTGGTCCTGTTGGTTCTCCACTACTGATGGCAAAACTACAGAATTCATCTGGAGCAGTTTTGGCAGCCTCTACGTTCATCTTACTAAAACCGCGGGAGACTCTAGACAGTGTCCACTGTCGATGAAGACCTCGAATTCACAAAACATGTCAGGCTCAGCCTTGCTTGCCATAATGGAGTCAATCCCACCAACGCCTCCCCAGTTAATTCTACTGAGGTACATGCCTTGCTTGTCCTGAAGCAGGATCTTCCCTTCAGAGGCATAAAGCACCTTGAACTTGCACCACTCTTCAATAATGGGACTTTCAACCTCAATGTTGTTCTTGCCTGATAAATGAGGCACACTGCACCAGTACTTGCCATTGTCAGCTTGGAACGTGGGAAGCCTGTCTGTGTTGATGTAGCTGTCAAGTGGACCCAAGCTCTTTGTTGGATGCTGGAAAGAGAAAGACCAAAGAATTCAAGTTAGTCCAGTAAGACCACTCCCTCTTGATGCTTCTTTCCCACTGATATGCTCAGCTAATCTGGTCTGACTCAGGAAGACCCCAGTTGCTTTTCCATTCTGTGAAAGACAGAGAGGTGGATAGAAAGATGGAGGGAGAGATGGAGTTTTATGGGGATGTAACAGAGAGTGGGAGTGGGGATGGACGTATATGGAGATGGAAGAGGGAGAGAATGGGGGAAGGGAGGAGCCATTCGGTTGCTTAGATAAAGCAAGACAGAGAGAGTGGGGTGAGGAGGGAGGCAAAGAGACTCTTTACCACCTGTAAGTCAGCTGTGATAAATGTGTTGCTAAAGAAATAAAAAAAAACACAAAAATGTAAGTTAGTAGGCACCATGGAGAAAGTAATGAACGAAACCATTGGGGTAAACGGTGGGGGCCAATTTCACCCCAATTATTTCCTCCACCATTTTCCTGTTTTTGCCTATTTTCTCTAATGGTGTCGTCTGTCTTGGATTGCCTGTTTGTTTTCTTCACTTTACATGGCAAGACTCTTTCTATAACATTTACAGTGTATTTTGTTAAAAATTTGACTTCTTTTCTTCACTTGATGGAGTTAAAACCGTGTGCTCCTTTGCACTTGTGTTTATGCAGGTAAATGCACATATACCTTTGTATCTATAGACAATATAGCCCTACATTAAAATGCAACAGGGGGACTATGGTCTGGACCAAATTGAAACTTTGAACCACCTGCTAATCCCAATTTACAAATCAGGTATCGATGGCGTTTTTTTTGTTTATCAGAAGGTTATTCCTTCTACCCCAGAGAGAACCCGGCATTAATGCTGGGTTTGTAATTAATGGTGGGTCAAAGTTTTGATTTGGTCCAGGCCTATGTGGCTTTGCTAATTGGCAGCAAAAAAATAACACTACAGCTGTAAGGTTTGGGTATTATTGGAGTCATTTAATTGCCTACAACAGGTGTTGAATAAAACAGTTCCCCGCATGCAACATTTCCCAGGTCGGCCTTCAATTTCAGCTCCGGTTTTGACATGAGAAATGCAAATGAATAGCACAGCAACTTCTATTCCCAGAGTTACTTTACTTTGGGTCATTTACTTTATCAGGTACAATCGTGAACAAAAGTTAAGTAACAAACTTTGTTTGATTAGTATTTTAAAAAAAACAGTATATATTCATAACCAATGAGTTACCAATTGATTGTTATCAACAAAAGTTAAATCTCACATGGAAATTTACAGATGATCTCTGTCTAGTTTGCAAACATGCAAATTAAGCACCCTACAAAAAAGCACTCTGAGTCCTTCTCCTTATTTCATTGTTTGTTCTCTGTCAGGTTATTTGTGGATATTCATTGTAAGAAATGTCAAGAAGGCATCGTGTTGAGTGACAGTCTGAGGTAGAAGCAGTAGGATTGATGGAAGATGAGCAATGTCAGGCTGAGGAGCCAGAAGGCTAAAGGCTTGAATAAATGTGGTGTCCAGTCTTCTATGGGCTGATCACATCCCTAATCACTTGCAATTTGTTAAATCAATTTCATGATCATTTTTTGGGTGGATTCCTTATTTCATGGCTAACTGAAAACAAGTGTGACCGAGATCGAATGATTCTTGGTGTTAGATCTCCCTCCCTTCCTGTGAGGCAGCTGCATAAAGGGAACAGAATACCCTGCACTAAATGGCACGACAGTTTATTCCAAGGGTTAGGTGGAAATCGGCCATCTAGAAAGTGGGCAGAGCTATGGTACACGAAACCAATGACCCGGATGGGAAACGGCATGGCATCCGCGGATTGAAGGAGCGGATGCACTCGTTGACCAAGGGGTCATGGGTGATGTTATAAAAAGGGGACGTAGTGATGTGACCTGTTCCTTTGTGAATGGTTACGTTAAATGACCAGAAGGAGAACCTGTGCTGTGAAACATGAGTGTTTTGTTTAGGATGGCTAACACGATCCGGAGCTGTCGCCAAAGGCCAGCACTAAACCCGGATCAACAACACTGCACTTTTGTTGTCATTAAAGAACTGTATTCACCACAAGCACTAGAGCACGCACTGTGGACTGGTGTTGGTGTTTGTGTATGTGTTACGTGTGGATGAACTGAAACGGGATGTTATTATTTCGGGGCAAACCCGCGGATTATAAATAAGCAATACACGCCGCTGTATTGCTTCATTAACATAGTTATTGTTTACTGCTGTTAGCCATCAGGCATTGGATTATACAATTAAAACTCAATTGCACCTGGATTATCGTCGTTTGTCTGAGTACTGATCACCTGCACCTGCATTCTGTGAACCACTTTGCCACACGTGGTGTCAGAACACGGGATGGATCACGCATCACTTGCAGCGCTGCTGGAGGCGCTGGACAACAGACGGAAGGTCGCGAAGAGAGTGAGGAGCGGTACATGGCACTGATCTAGAGGATCAGACTGGCGCTACTGTCCACGGCACCAGCAGGACCTGTGATGACAGCCCCAAAGGCGAGGGCGCAAAAGATGACGGCGGAGGATGACCCAGAGGCTTACCTGGTTGCTTTTGAGCAGCTGGCTACCACCGCATCATAGCCCAAGCTGGGATCCTGCCTGATCGGGGAGGCTCAGGCAGCCTACCAGGCCATGACTGATGCCGAAGCCACTCAGTACAACCTGGTAAAGCAAGCCATTCTGTGCCATTTGAACATCACAGGGGAAACACACTGGGAGTACATGAGGTCCCCGGATACACGCCCCAGGGTTGTTACACAAAACCTGGGTGATCACATGGTGCACTGGCTCAACCCCGCCCAGAAAACAAGCCTACAGATTAAAGAGGCTTTTGTGGTTGAGCAGTTTTGCCATGTGGTTGGTGCCGAAACACAAGCATGGATACGGTGCCACAACCCTGACATCCTGGAAAAGGCATTGAAACTCACTGAGGACTTCGAAGACTCCCTGGTTTCTACCCAGACCGGCATACTCTCCGCTCCAGCAAAACAGAGCAGCCGAGCACCACCTCCTCCATCTGCTCCACCATCACCAGGACCGGGTCCGAGACCTTCTGGACCGCTGACCCCAATGGGCAACCTTGCCTCCCCTCCATGGAGGCCAAGGTTGACACCTAGCTGGTGTAGAGTTGCTGCCCCTGCCCCGTTGCCATACCAGCAATGGGACAGATATTTAACCTCTGCTCCCTCCTTCCCCACTACCTGTTTTAGATGCCAACACACAGAATACAAGACCAGGTCATGCCCATCTGTGATGGAGTGTGACGTGGTGACGTGCAATTGGGCATCAGAAGCGGATAAGCGAGGAGAAAATGGTCGGGAGGGGCCTTCTATTGTTAATGTGGATTTGGGAAATGTGAAAACTCACACATCAGTGGACACAGGGTGTGAGCAGCCCTTAATTTGGACAGCTCTCTTGGGCAGTATGTCGTGGCAGCCACAAGGTCAGGTGGCTATCTCCTGTATCCATGGAGACACAGCGACATACCCCACAGTCAAAGCATACTTATCAGTAGGACTGATAAAACGTCACCTAGTAGCTGGTGTGGCGGAAAGGCTACTACACCCAATAATTCTGGGATGAGACTGGCCAAACTATAAAGAATTGTTGAAATTAATGGCAGTCTCGACCGCATACGTAAACATGGCAGAAAAGAAAGGGAAATAATTAGTAATATTTTTCCCTTTCAACTGAAATGTTTTATCCCCTTTTTTGTCCAAGAAAAACAAATACAGACAGACAGATATGAAAATGGTAAGTAGCATTAATGAGACAAGGCTGGGGTCTGGTGGGAGAATGCTCCAATGGTAACAAATGCCAGTCAAAGGGGGTCGGAATGCAGTGTGACCGAGAGGGCGAGGTTACTGGGCCATCAAGGGCAGATGTTACTCCCGCCCCTCTCAATATACCGGACATGTGGCACTCAAGCGCGGACGTAGTGTGGGGCCAAAACAATGACCCCTCACTAGTGCACACTTGGGGACAGGTCCGGATGTTGAAGGCGCTGGGGCACTAGTATTTCCACAGCCTGTAACACTATTATTGGTTCCCCCGTATTGTCGGACCGAGGTCATTAGGCTGGTGCATGATATCCCTTTTGCGGGGCACCTCAGAGCTGACAAAACAAGGGAATGAATATCGGCTCGATTTTATTGGGTAGGACTTCATAATGATGTGTCGAAATATGTAGCCACATGCCCAGACTGCCAGCGAGTAGCGCTGGGTTGAGTGCGCCCCGCCCCTTTGGTCCCACTGTTGATTATTTCCACCCCCTTTGAACACATTGCAATGGACATACTGGGCCCTTTGGTACCTTCCCTTGATTTAAATTCAACACTTTTCACAATATATCCGAGCATCTTGTTGGCTTTTTTTATAGCTTCTGTCTAGATGAAGACATTTCTGAGTCAACATAAACTCTTAGGTCTTTTTCATAGATTCCTTCTTCAATTTCAGTATCTCCCATATGATATTTATAATGCACATTTTTATTGCCTGCGTGCAGTACCAACAAGATGCTCGGATATATTGTGAAAAGTGTTGAATTTAAATCAAGGGAAGTAATTTTAAAACTTTACAATGCATTAGTAAGACCTCACCTAGGATATTGTGTTCAGTTCTGGTCACCTCATTACAAAAAGGATATTGCTGCTCTAGAAAGAGTGCAAAGAAGAGCGACCAGAATTAGCCCGGGTTTAAAAGGCATGTTGTATGCAGACAAGCTCAAAGAATAGAATCTGTTCAGACTATGAGGCGATTAAATTCTAAATACTGAAATGCATTATTTTTCTCAATAACAGTTGGCGAAATTCAGTGCTTACCCGGCATATTAGCACCTCGCCTCTGCTCACGAATAATTGGACAGCTGTCAGATCTTTCACTTTCTCATTGTGTAAAACTTGGCAGATATTTCACTCTCCTATTGGTTAAACTTACTGAGAGTGGGAGGAAAGAAAGAGAAGAGGAAGAACAGAGAGAACAAGGGAGTTATTTTTATTTAATGATTTGGCATGAACCCCAGCCCAAACAGGGATTTATTTAGTGCAGTCATTAAAAGGAGCACATTTGGAATCCTATCTGGTCCCCTTAGTCTTGTTTCACTTCCAGTGCAGCGGTTCATTACTATATATATTGTGATAAATGTACAGGAGTAAGTAGTAATGCAACATAGAAGTGTGAGGTTCTATAGTTGCATTGCTACAGGGCAATTTATCACAAAGAATTTGGTGATACATCTTTAAATTACCTCACAGAGTAGCTGTCGTAGGGCTCCACTTCTGGGATGGCTAAAGGGGTTAATTAATAGCAGCTGGAAGGGGGAAGGGGAGCATTATTTAAGGCGGTGAATAGCGAGGTACAAAAAGACTGAACAGCAACAGGGCAGTCGGTGCGGGAGAGAGCGTTATTCTTTGTGTGCAGAAACAAGTGTTTAAAAAGTAAACAACGTGACCAGGAGCGTGGGTCTCGTTTGAAATAAAACATCAGACCAGGAATAAACGGAATACTGTGGAGGATACCAGCGAAACAAACTATGGACACGGGAAGACAACTACGGGGCAGCAAGGTAGTTAAATTGAACTTTTAATATTTTCAACGGGAGTGTGGTTGGGATTTTAGAAGGAGACCTGTGTCGTATATTTTTACGCTGGGAGCTGTGAGTAAAGTCAGCAGCCAAAGACGGTTTTATTCCTGCGGTAACACAAGCGTGGAGTGTGTTGATATTTTTCTAAAAAGCGTGTTCACTGAACTTGGAGTGCAGGGTTCAGGAAATAACCCGCTTGTAAAATAACGCTGGCACCAGAGACTGTACTATTTCATAGTAAGTAGCGCGTTGCGCAAATCGTGCTTGTTTAAGGACTGGGTATTATTCAAAAGGATCACCAGGACACGCGGAGATGGAAAATCCCTGCAACAAATAACTGTGTGTTGGAACCACGAGTAATGGACTGTTTGAAAGAGAGTCAACACAGTTAAGTTCGAGTCTTTTATTTTTTAGTTGTTGGCTGGAACAAGTTTGTGGTATTTTGCGTTGGCTGTGGAGAAAACAAGCCTTGTTATTTTCTTTATTTTTACTTCATAACATGCTGGGATTACTTCATCCTTCTTGCCCGGGACTTACCTGCAGGGGGCACTCTCGATCATCGGTGGACCCTGGAAACTCTGAGCAGGGATAATACAATTGCAAAGGTCAGAAAGGAAAACCAACCTGGGAGTCCTCCTGGTGGCGAGTGGTGGAATTGCAGGCCAGGCGACTTACAAGTGACTGAACTCTTATCACCCCAGAGTGTGTGTGGTGGTGTTTTTGTATTTGAGTTGGGTGAGGGCTAGCCTTGCCCAACTGTTAAGACTAGGGACCTGAAGTAGTTAAGACTAGGGCCCGGTGAGTGGGCTAGGTTTTTATTTTCTGGCAACCCCCTGGAAAGTTGTGTTTTTTCATTGTAAATAAACCCTCACTTAGACTTCATTTCCTGCCTCTTGTCTGGTCCTTCATTAGGTTACCACCCCGAAACAGAGCTCCAAGCTCACATATGGTGTCAGAAGTGGGATGGTAATTTCTGATTAAGTTACAGACCCATATAATTTTTTTTTTTTTTGACAATGGCAGAAGTCAGTGAGCTGGTCCGGGCATTAATGAGCGCCACGGCTGCTCAGCAAGAGAGCACACGGAAGATGCAAGAACACCACTCCGCCTCTATGCAGGTCCAACAGGAGACCAACAGGCTGCTGCAAGAGCAGCTTAATGAGGCCCGGATTGAGAGAGAGGCCATGTTGCGGCAACTTGCTCAGACCAGAGTAGTGTCTGGCCATTCAGTCGCTATCAAGTCATCTCAGGTGTTGCAGAAGATGACCGAGAGCGATGATGTGGAAGCATTTCTCTTGGCTTTTGAGCGGACAGCCACCAGAGAAGAATGGCCCAAAGAGAAGTGGGCTGGGGTGCAGGCCCCGTTCTTAGTGGGGGACGCCCAGAAAGCATATTATGACCTAAGCCCAGTACAAGCGGACAGTTATGATCACCTGAAGGCAGAGATACTGGCTCGGGCAGGGGTGACCATGGCTGTCAGAGCCCAAAAGTACCATGCATGGACTTACAGCACTACAAGGGCACCACGCTCACAACTGTTTGATTTACTGCATCTGGCCAACCGATGGTTGCAACCAGAGGTGAATTCATCCAAGCAGATGATGGAGGTCTTGGTTATGGATAGATATCTTCGTGCCTTACCAGGAACGCTACGTAAGTGGGTAGGACAAGGGGACCCAAAGGACCTGGACCAATTCATCACTCTGGTAGAAAGACAGCTGGCCGCTGAGGATTTGGCCCGACAACCGCAGACTGGTGCCTACCGGAAACCAACTAACCAGTGGACTGTAAGGAAAGTACAACCAGACAACGACCCGGGTAAGAACCTGATTTCACTGTCTACAGCAGAAGAGCGGTTTCCAACCGTGAAGGGACTGGTTAGGGTTAACGACTTGGGGGAAGGTCCCAGGAAGGGTTCACCCCGTGATTTTAGTCAGTACCAGTGCTTCCGTTGTCATAAAATAGGCCATATAGCTAAGAGTTGTCCTCAATTAGATGAGCCAATGCAGTGTAATAGTGCTGAAATATTTTGCGGGAGTATAATTGTGTCTGGGACCCCTGAGGGCCAATACCCTTACCTAATAACCGTGTGGGTGAATGGAATTAAGGCTCAGGCTCTCATTGATTCAGGTAGTGCATTAACCTTGGTAGCCCCCGAGTATGTGACTACAACCAGATTGGAAAGTGACCTTAAGACCGGAATCACTTGCATCCATGGGGATGTGAAATACTATCCTACTAGCCAGATTAAAATCTCTTGTGAAGATGGGGAGCACGAGATGAGAGTAGGAGTCATCCCTAGGTTGCCTCACCAAGTGATTCTGGGTAGAGATTATCCAGGTTTTAATAACCTGACCAAATTGAAGGGGAAATTGGAGGGCCCGATGATAAATTTAGAGAGGGGAAAAGAGTCTCCGGAGAGCCTTTTTAGCCTATTTCCCTTTTCTGACTCGTATCTTTTTAGGGGAGGAGAGAGAACCTCCTATAAATCACGTAGGCAGCGAAGACAAGAAAAGAAAAAATGGCCACCCCAACCCACCGTTTTAGTTGGGCAGGTTGCAAAGCGAGGGCAAAAGGGAGTGAGCACTCAGTGTACCACCGAGGGAATTATAGAGGAAACGGGAGAGGTGGAATTGGAGGTAGACCCAGAGAGGGATTCGGAAACCTGGTGCGAGTCTTTCTCTCCCAATTCTGAGCACTTTGGTAGGGAACAAGGGAATGACCCCACCTTGGTGAATATAAAAGAAAGGGTGGTGGCGGTGAATGGGGTACCCATAGAGAATGTGACTGTCAACCCATTAGAAAACTTTGTGATCAAGAATGATCTGGTATATCGGAATACAATACTGAATGGAAGTCCAGTAGAGCAGTTGCTGGTGCCTAAGTTGTTCCGAAATACGGTTTTACAATTGGCGCATAATCACCTGTTTGGAGCTCATTTAGGGGGAGAGAAAACGTTACAGAGAGTGTTGCAACGGTTTTACTGGTTAGGGATAAGGAAGGACGTAGAGAGGTTCTGTAAATCTTGTCCTAGGTGTCAGAAAGCCAGTCCCCGGCCCCACCTTAGAGCCCCATTAGAGGCCATGCCGATTATTGATGTTCCGTTTGAGCGCATAGCCATGGACCTGGTAGGGCCCTTGAACAAGTCAGCCAGGGGACACGAGTATATTTTAGTAATCTTGGACTATGCTACTCGTTACCCTGAAGCCATCCCATTAAGGAATACGGCTTCCAAAACGATTGCCAAAGAGTTGGTTCACGTGTTTACCCGTGTCGGGATACCTAAGGAGATCCTTACTGATCAAGGTACCCCCTTTGTAAGTAAACTAATGAAAGATCTGTGTGGGCTATTGCGTATTAAACCAATTCGTACCTCTGTTTACCATCCTCAAACGGATGGCTTAGTGGAGAGGTTTAATCAAACATTAAAGGCAATGTTGAAAAAGGTGATTAGTCAGGACGGCAAGGAATGGGACTTGTTACTTCCGTATTTAATGTTTGCTGTTAGGGAGGTGCCACAGTCTTCGACAGGGTTTTCACCGTTTGAATTATTATATGGAAGACAACCGCGAGGCATACTGGATATAGCAAAGGAGAGTTGGGAGGAACAGAAAGTCCCAGGGAAGAATATTGTTGAGCATGTGTTGCAGATGAAGGATCGAATTGAAAAAGTGACACCCATTGTTCAAGCTCATTTAAAGCAGGCTCAGGCTAGACAAGCAGAACACTATAATAGAACGGCGAAAAAACGCACTTTTAATCCGGGGGATCGAGTAATGGTATTAGTGCCTGTACCTGAGAGTAAATTGTTTACACACTGGCAGGGCCCCTATGAGGTAATTGAAGCAGTAGGGCCGGTAAACTATAAAATAAGTCAACCAGACAGACGCAAAACGGAACAGATTTATCACATAAATTTATTAAAACCATGGGTCGAACGAGAGGTCCTAATGTCCAAGGTTGTTACACCTCAGAATGGTAAGATAAATATTGGACCCTCCTTAACTCAAGAACAAAAGGATGAGGTTCAAGAGCTAGTCAAGCAAAACCTTGACGTATTTTCTAGTTTACCAGGTAGGACTAAAGTAATACAACATGCCATTACAACTCCGGAGGGAATTAGAGTGAAGGTTCGCCCTTACAGAGTGCCGGAAGCAAAAAGAGAGGATATGCACAAAGAAATTGAGAACATGATCAAACTTGATGTTATTGAGGAATCGTCAAGTCCGTGGAGTAGCCCCATTGTAATGGTGGCTAAACCTAATGGGACTTGGAGATTCTGCAATGACTTTAGACAGTTAAATAAGGTGTCAAAATTTGATGCATATCCCATGCCGAGAGTAGACGAGCTTATAGAAAGATTAGGTAAGGCTAAATACTTAACAACATTAGATCTTACTAAAGGATACTGGCAAATTCCCTTGAGCCCAGTATCGAAAGAAAAAACAGCGTTTTCTACCCCGAGGGGTTTGTATCAATATAAGGTGATGCCATTTGGGTTGCATGGGGCCCCAGCGACGTTTCAGCGATTGATGGATAAGGTACTGAGACCACATGCAGAATACGCATCAGCCTATATTGACGATATAGTAATCTTCTCAGAAGACTGGGACAGTCACGTAGCTAAATTAAAAGCAGTATTACAAAGCTTGAGAGATGCTTCATTAACAGCTAATCCAGAAAAGTGCTTCATTGGACTGACTGAAGCTAAATATTTGGGTTACATTGTGGGAGGAGGAGCTATCAAACCACAAGTGGACAAAGTAGATGCCATCAGAGATTGGCCAATTCCGCAAACTAAGAAGCAAGTAAGGGCGTTCTTAGGCTTGGCTGTATATCATCGACGGTTTGTACCCGAATTCTGAATTCACACTGGTCACGGATCATTCACCTTTAAAGTGGATGAAAGAAAACAGAGAGAAGAACGCAAGAGTGACTAGGTGGTTTTTGGCATTACAGCCTTACAGGTTCAAAATAGAACATAGGAGCGGGGTAAGGAACGCAAATGCTGATGGTTTGTCTCGGGTACATGAGAAGGGGAAGGAAGTTTCGCTTAAACCGGTTGGTTTTAGCTGGGAAAAAGGATGTGTGATAAATGTACAGGAGTAAGTAGTAATGCAACATAGAAGTGTGAGGTTCTATAGTTGCATTGCTACAGGGCAATTTATCACAAAGAATTTGGTGATACATCTTTAAATTACCTCACAGAGTAGCTGTCGTAGGGCTCCACTTCTGGGATGGCTAAAGGGGTTAATTAATAGCAGCTGGAAGGGGGAAGGGGAGCATTATTTAAGGCGGTGAATAGCGAGGTACAAAAAGACTGAACAGCAACAGGGCAGTCGGTGCGGGAGAGAGCGTTATTCTTTGTGTGCAGAAACAAGTGTTTAAAAAGTAAACAACGTGACCAGGAGCGTGGGTCTCGTTTGAAATAAAACATCAGACCAGGAATAAACGGAATACTGTGGAGGATACCAGCGAAACAAACTATGGACACGGGAAGACAACTACGGGGCAGCAAGGTAGTTAAATTGAACTTTTAATATTTTCAACGGGAGTGTGGTTGGGATTTTAGAAGGAGACCTGTGTCGTATATTTTTACGCTGGGAGCTGTGAGTAAAGTCAGCAGCCAAAGACTTTAGGTTTTATTCCTGCGGTAACACAAGCGTGGAGTGTGTTGATATTTTTCTAAAAAGCGTGTTCACTGAACTTGGAGTGCAGGGTTCAGGAAATAACCCGCTTGTAAAATAACGCTGGCACCAGAGACTGTACTATTTCATAGTAAGTAGCGCGTTGCGCAAATCGTGCTTGTTTAAGGACTGGATATTATTCAAAAGGATCACCAGGACACGCGGAGATGGAAAATCCCTGCAACAAATAACTGTGTGTTGGAACCACGAGTAATGGACTGTTTGAAAGAGAGTCAACACAGTTAAGTTCGAGTCTTTTATTTTTTAGTTGTTGGCTGGAACAAGTTCGTGGTATTTTGAGTTGGCTGTGGAGAAAACAAGCCTTGTTATTTTCTTTATTTTTACTTCATAACATGCTGGGATTACTTCATCCTTCTTGCCCGGGACTTACCTGCAGGGGGCACTCTCGATCATCGGTGGACCCTGGAAACTCTGAGCAGGGATAATACAATTGCAAAGGTCAGAAAGGAAAACCAACCTGGGAGTCCTCCTGGTGGCGAGTGGTGGAATTGCAGGCCAGGAGACTTACAAGTGACTGAACTCTTATCACCCCAGAGTGTGTGTGGTGGTGTTTTTGTATTTGAGTTGGGTGAGGGCTAGCCTTGCCCAACTGTTAAGACTAGGGACCTGAAGTAGTTAAGACTAGGGCCCGGTGAGTGGGCTAGGTTTTTATTTTCTGGCAACCCCCTGGAAAGTTGTGTTTTTTCATTGTAAATAAACCCTCACTTAGACTTCATTTCCTGCCTCTTGTCTGGTCCTTCATTAGGTTACCACCCCGAAACAGAGCTCCAAGCTCACAATATATATATATATATATATATATATATATATATATATATATATATATATATATATATATATATATAGTAAAAAGGGAGGGATGCAAAATTTTGTTTGCTTAGGGTGCAAAAAATATCTCAGCAATGTGTACTGAGGAAAAAAGCCTGGGGAGCGAAAATGAAGTCAATTCTGGAATACGATTTATGCTTACTGTGGCAGGGCGGAAGCCCTACACATGTGTAATACACATGGGAAATATGTAGTTTTATTGTATTTTTGGGTTAATGTTGTAAATATATTGATGTAATTGTTTAACTGCTGTGGCGCTCCGCTGGGGATGATCACCTGTCTGTGTGGAACAGCAGCTGACAGCAATCAGCTGTTCCAGCAGGTCTGAGCGGAGCGTCAGTATAAAAACATAACTATCACTGTGATCGGGGCTGCTGCAAGGCCTGCTGTTTTCATGGCACCTTTGATTTATAGTTTGTTGTATTGGTATTGTGTTTTATTTTGAGTGTTTGTACAGGCATGTATCGTCCTGTGTGCGCTACATGTATCTCAGAAAAAGAGGTGCAAAAAAAATCCTTAGATATCCATAAACAAAACAGTACATCGGAGGACATTGCAAATAGCGTCAACAAATGGATATACATATCTGATAATGTCCGTAAATATCGCGAAATAATAGCTTATGAACAGACTATGAAAAATGAAAATTGAATCTCTACATAGGCTATTTGTAACAAAATAGGTGTCTATACTCACAGATCGTGGTGAATTACAAAAAGCAAAGTCATGAAACATAAGGCCTGTGACACGGCTGGCTGAGTGGTGACGTCAGAACCAGGAAATGAATAACACAGACAGGACGGATGGAATGAAATGATGAAGGCGCTTGCTTGCACCGGTTTATTATAAATAAAAAGGTTTGAACAAAACACAGGACATGGCACTTTAGCCAAAATAAACAAAACGAACAGACACTAACAAACAGGGACGAATGCTAAACAAACATGTACCACGTAGCAATTGCTTTTTATAATTTATCTCCTCATTCTCTCCCATTCCTTCGCCCTGAACACACAACCCCAAGTGAATGAAACTATATATACAATTGTGCTGGGATTCAATTACCAATTAATTATTCACTTGAATCCCAGCACGTGAACTAATCTGTGAAAACCCTGTGTTCACATATTAAGTACTTTAAATGCATGTGAAGTGAAGTGCAATCCCTGTGCTTAAATACAATTATACATTTTAAATAACTCGTGCTGCACACACCTATTTAAATCCCGTGCAGCCATATCTATACACCAACATTAACACACACAACATACAACATAAAACACAAGAATACACACAGGGACGGGGCACATTGCCACAGGGCCTCATTTACTAATGGTTCTTAAAAGTAGCCATGAGACGTGTGTTAACACAATCCCATAACATGCGTCCTAAAACTATAAATAAGTTGGTATTTACTAATGTGAATGCTGCTTATTAAGACGCGTGCTATGGAAATTATTAGCATATTAAGACGTGCCTTATCACAGAAGATAAGGCGCGTCTTAACGACATGACGACATAGGGGCCACTGACTATAAAGGAATGAGCAGAGATTAAGAAACGCAGTTGTCAGTTATTGACTTTTACTAAATATATGTATTAAATACTCTGCGTTTGAAAGGCAGGATCGCGAAAATAAATAAATAAATAAAAAGTTATAAACAATCCTACCTAGACACCATTGTAACATACCTTAAGCAAGGTATGCAGAAGGTATCGACCCCAGTGCCAGCCGACACACGCAATGGTATAGCTGTGCCCAAATCATGTGGAAAAAAAAGTGCACTGCATGCAGGTATGTGATTTAGGAGAACACTTCCTTCTTTGATATTATGTGCTGTTATGATTGTAAACCCAATTTCCTTTATTTATTTATATTACCGTGTTTTAATTATGCCTGTATGAACGCAGTTATGATCATTTTTTTCGTTTGCATAATAAGTTATGACCATTTTTTTTCGTTTGCATAGTAAGTTATGACCATTCATGCTTTTTATGTCTATAGGATACATAAATACATTTATTTTCAATATCCTATTACTTATTTTCTTTGTACAGTTTTATTTAATCATAATATACCTGTATATAGACTGATTTCTGTTCCAAAGTTTTTCTTTATTTATTTATTTTATACAGTTGGCTGGTATATGTGCGTTTTAGTATATAAACACATTTACTGAAATTTATGAGGTATGACATAGGCTTGGTTTTTGGGATGGAACCGCATAACAGTCTCGCGTTTTGATTGGTCCATGTCTGTCACATGAATATGTCGTCACACGAGCGGAAAAGCTTGCAGGCATTTTTAACATTGTAATCAGAGGGTTGAGAGTGATCTGCTTTCCACAACCTTACCATTAAAATATAATGTGGTATTACGCTGTACTGATATAACAAACTATGGGTAATTACTTTATATGAATTATCATGTTATGCACGAATGTAAGAATTGGCTTTCTGTGGTGGTGTACTTTTTTCTTTCAAGTAGCATATATCTATAATCGTTTTTGCGATATATTTTAATATAAAATGTATACACAATTATAGTTTTGTTACAGGATACATTAGTTTATCTCTAATGTAATCACAGTTGTACATATAGACTGCCCCTGTTTTCATTTCGTCGCAAATTCTGGGCCGCTTTGCTTTTCAGATAATGTCCCAAATTCTGGTCCGATTTGGTTTTTAGATAACGTCCCAAATTCTGGGCCGCTTTGGTTTTTAGATAACGTCCCAAATTCTGGGCCGCTTTGGTTTTTAGATAAAGTCCCAAATTCTAGGCCGCCTTGGTTTTTAGATAACGTCCCAAATTCTAGGCCACCTTGGTTTTTAGATAACGTCCCAAATTCTGGGTCGCTTTGCATTTTCGAATTCAGCCCAGTTTTGGGGACTCAGCTGACAGCGTCCCCAAATGCACAGTTTACCATAATCTGGATCGTGAATTCATTTGAGAGTAACCCTTAGTACATGAATCAACGTTAATGTATTTTTAATCTCCCCAGAAATCTTTTTTTTTATTTTTTTTTATGAAAAAACAGAAATAAAATGTAAATGTTAAAAAAAAAACGTATTTCTTATTACGTGAAGAAACTACATTGCACTGAAATAGGTACATGAAAATTAATTAAAGCACTCGTTTTCCTTTATTAAAGGCTAATATTAAAACACATTTTTGGGAAGGAACATGGTATTCCGAAAAAAGGACATCTCATTTTCTTATGTAAAATCCATCAATATATTGTAGTGTTTCAAGTTCTTTTTGGACAGAAATGAGACTGCAACTGTGAGTAGATGAAGGCTGTTTATTTTGACAATAATTAAATAATCACAAAATAAAATCATAAAGTGAGGGAAAGGAGACTGGGAGTCGAAAGTGAAAATAAATGATTGTAGTAATTTTTCTTTTACCCTACCCTTCCCAGTCTTTTCCCCGCCCCTCTTTTGCGCAAAACCTGCACTCCAATTCCCCTCCACACACGTGTACCACCATGCAACCCCGGCATGCACACACCACCATGCAATCCCTGCACACATACACCCACCATGCAACCCCTGCACGCACACACCACCATAAGACCCCTGCACACACACACCACCATGCAACCCCTACATGCACACATCACCATGCAACCCCTACATGCACACACCACCATGCAACCCCTACATGCACACACCAATATGCAACCCCTGCATGCACACACCAATATGCAACCCCTGCATGCACACCACCATGCAACCCCTGCACGCACACACCACCATAAGACCCCTACATGCACACACCACCATGCAACCCCTACATGCACACACTACCATGCAACCCCTACATGCACCCACCACCATGCAACCCCTGCACGCACACACCACCATGCAACCCCTGCACGCACACACCACCATAAGACCCCTGCACGCACACACCACCATGCAACCCCTACATGCACACACCACCATGCAACCCCTGCACGCAAACACCACCATGCAACCCCTGCACGCATACACCCACCGTAGCAATTCTTTGCAAAATATATTTTCGGGTATTCAGCCCCATTCATGTCTATGGCAGTGTTAAAAAACACATTTTCAGTCATATCTCTCGAACCACAGCACCTATAACCACCGTTAGAAGGGTTCCAGACCAGCCTGAATGTAATATTCCCAGTTTCATAGCAATTCTTTGCAAAAAATATTTTCAGGGTGTTCAGCCTCATTCATGTCTATAGCAGGGTTGAAAAACACATTTCAGGCATATCTCTCGAACCCGAGCATGTAGAACCACCATTCAAAGTGATATAGACTCAGGGGAGCACCCCAAACCACCTCCTTAAACGATGTGGTGGTTCACCCAAAAACTCATGTCATGACGAAAAAATTCACTTTGCCAAGCCGTCCTGGCATCTGAACCATGAAAATAGTGACTCCTTGTGTGGGGCCCCATGGGGCCCCGCCGCAAAAAAAAATCAAGTTCCTAACCCCCACAGAACCCGAGATACGCCCTGTCAAAAATGTCCAAAAACTACCCTTTTTGGGGTCATATCTCCATGACCCTGGGGCCTAGAAACCGGGTTGAACTTCCTAGGGTCATGTATAGGGGCCCTCTTTCACAGGGAGCCACCCATTTTCAAATGGTACATTTTCAACAAATTTACGCATTTTCAGCATGATGGCATGTCAAGGTTGCATTTCCAATAGCTTTTGAGCTCCAGGTTGTTAAAAAAAGTCTAAACTGGTGTCCTTTCTAGCTGGGGAAACTTCGCTTGGAGGGATCGACAGGGGCCCCAAGGTGGACCTCCGTACCGATTTTCAAGTCTCAGGGACCCCCGGAACCCGAGATATAGCACCCTAAAAAATGTTTATGGGAAATCCCATTATAAAACCCCTTTGGGGCAACGCCCACCATCTGGCGGTGGGGTGGCGTACGAACGCGTGGCCGATGTCTTTCTTTAGCTAAGACTCTTGTGCACGCAAAGAGTGCCCTTCTGTTTTGTAACAAAACTGCAATAATGTATACATGTTATACTAAAATATATCGCAAAAACGATTATAGATATATGCTACTTGAAAGAAAAAAGTACACCGCCACAGAAAGCCAATTCTTACATTCGTGCATAACGTGAGAATTCATATAAAGTAATCACCCATTTTCTTTAGCTAAGACTGTTGTGCATCTAAAGAGAGTACTAGTGAGTTTGTTGGCCCCAGGATTTGTGGACTCATGGGGTACGACAGGAGGACCCACCCACCCCCCCCCCCCCCGATTTCCTAAAACAAAATACATACAAAAAATGTCCATTATATATAAGACCGGAAATGTGCACATTTTGTAGTGTATTTATGCAACAGAAGCACGAATTTAAGTCCATTCCAAGTGTTTTGTGATCACAGTATCAGCTTGAGTGTATCGGAGCATAGTTTTGCACCAAAAGCGAGCAGAGGCGAAAAAAAGCACTATATACCCTATTCTTTAAAATATCACTTTGCAGTGCAAATTTGAGGAACACAACCACTTAGCAACTTGCAAATTGGTACTGCAATTTAAAGGCCTGTTGTGTCAGACTGGTGGTCCCTAACTGATTCAAGTGTTTTTGGAATGATTCTTGCAAAGAATGATTTATAAGAAAAAAGAGAGATTGACAAACAGCATTTTGCTTTATATGCAGAAACGGGCAACTACAAGAGGGTGTCAAACAAGCTGTGAATGTCCCAGGAGGCTACAGAGAACCTCTGGGTATGAATCCAGATGCTCGCAGTACCTGTTCTTAGATGTCCGAAACCACTGTATCGCTGTATAACTGTATACCCTATAAATATCACTTTTTATTGTGTATTTGAGGAACACAACCAATTACAAACTTCATTTGAATTGCTGTGCTATCAGAATATCAGTGTATAACTTTGCTGGGTATTGCAGTGTATGCTGGGTATCAAAAGGCCTTCACTTTTACAAAAGGCTGTCAGAATTTAAAAAAGGCCGTCAAAGTTATAAAAAAATAGGTGTGCTCCTAACCCAATACTTGTCTTTTTAATTCTGTGCATCCAAATACTTGTAGTTAAAAGTTTTTAGAATTAAGCCTACTGTTTGTTGTTTTGTCCTAAACCAGCAGTCTGTCACCCAAATTTATTAAATAAACAGGGGGGGTCATCAGATTATTCTCCATTTTATTGTAACTGAGATACCGTTCAGTTGAGCGAAAATTGTAAAGGGGTACTCGAGCTGAAACCTCCAGATAGAAGGGGTACAGTTTCAAAAAAAGGTTGAAAACCACTGACCTACAGTATAAACTATCAGGAATAAATAAGGGAAATGTTGACTAATACAATACAATAGGATTTATTTGAAGTTGTTGAAGGGCACTGGTCTCTTAAACCCAGAAGTTCTGATAAACCCCTATGCCTCACTATATATTTATGGACATTACATAAGCAAATGAGATGTACTTTTTTTTTGGTATACCATGTTCCTAAATGTTTTCTGGGGAGAGTAAAAATACATTAACTTTGATTCATGTACTAAGGGTTACTCTTAAATGAATTAACGGTCCAGTTTATGGTAAACTGTGCATGCATGACTTAGAAACTGGGCTGTCAGCTAAGCAGAATATCTCAAAAACTGGCCTAAATTCGAAAATGCAGAATTCGGGACGTTATCTAAAAACCAAATCGGCCCAGAATTTGGGACGTTATCTAAAACCCAAAGCGGCCCAGAATTTGGTACGTTATCTAAAAACCAAATCGGCCCAGAATTTGGCACGTTATCTAAAAACCAAATCGGCCCAGAATTTGGGACATTATCTGAAAAGCAAAGCGGCCCAGAATTTGCGACGTAAATGAAAACAGGGGCAGTCTATATGTACAACTGTGATTACATTAGAGATAAACTAATGTATCCTGTAACAAAACTGCAATAATGTATACATTTTATACTAAAATATATCGCAAAAACGATTATAGATATATGCTACTTGAAAGAAAAAAGTACACCACCACTGAAAGCCAATTCTTACATTCGTGCATAACATGATAATTCATATAAAGTAATCACCCATAATATCAGTACAGCGTAATACCACATTATATTTTAATGGTAAGGTTGTGGAAAGCAGATCACTCTCCCCCTCTGATTACAATGTTAAAAATGCCTGCAAGCTTTTCCACTCGTGTGACGACATATTCATGTGACAGACATGGACCAATCAAAACGCGAGACTGTTATGCTGTTACATCTCAAAAACCGGGACTGTGTCATACCTCAAATTTATAGTTAAAGTTCGGGAGGGGGGTCAGACACCAATCTCCGCATCACCAAATTGAACCATTCCATTTACACATTAGCTAATTAACACTTAGCACTTAGCACTATAAATACCCTCTTCACTTATCTCTCAGTTGTGTTTTGATTTCATCGTACATGCACGCATTATGGTCAGTATTCTGAATTATTCCGTTTCAGCGGAGCCGAGATCCACGCAACCAGTTCAAGCAGTTCATATCTTTCAAAAAGAACATACTAAAATAAAAACAGAACATGACACAATCTGTATTATAAAAACATGACCGGTTTTAAAAGTAAATGCATTTAAGAGCAGTACAGGGGCTGTAGGAAAGTGAAGGTTTGGATGTGATCTGGGCGTTTGTTTATTTGGAACGCTGATCCTTTTATATTATTGAATTAAGAGCGCATTTGCGAACTGGGTCACGTGACACGCTGATTAATGTGGAAGTGTGTTTTTTTTTTTTTTTCCAAGGCAGATACTGTCGATGCTATGACTCCGGGGGCTTTTTTAAAGCAATTTAGACGGCGCGTCGGTGGCCTGGGGGCGCGGATGGCGGCCTCCCCCCCGCCGGGACGCGAACTCGCTACCCCGCGCTCCACGGGCGGCGCGCGGCGCTAAGATTGAACAGATTCTTATTATGGTCAGTATTCTGAATTATTCCGTTTCAGCGGAGCCGAGATCCACGCAACCAGTTCAAGCAGCACCCTCACGCCCCCCCCAGCCCTCCAACATTGTGGGGCAATCGGAGCGGAGGAGCCGGAGTGCGCCGACTTTGGCGGCCAATCGGAGCGGCCGTTCTGACATCCGGCCAATCGGAGCGGGCTGTTCCAACATTTGGCCAATAGAAACGGGCTGTTCCAACATTGGGCAAATAGGTACGGACTGTTCCAACATTTGGTGGCCAATCGAATCGCGCGGAGCCTGTTCCAACTTTGGAAGGGCGGTGTTTCAAAAAAAATAACTAATTCTCAGCTGCCTGCAGACAGAGAGGTCAGTTTGGAGTCTTTTATTCATATTTAAATGCTGTTTTTCTATTTTTTTTTAAACTGTTACCAAGTATGTCGACCGTATAATCTTTTAATTTAGTCGTGTTTTTTTTTCGCCGAATGACAACGCTATATTGCCAAGATTATGATTTCAACTATGATTTCAACTTTGTTTTCGCTGGTCTGTAGACTTTTGTGCGTTTGTTTTTGGTATTTTATTCATATTGTAACGTGCACGGGGGCATATACATCAAATACGCGAGACAAGAGTCCATGTTACCCTCGCTCAAATCCTAGATGTGTACGAGTATTCGGCTTTGTGTTTAGATATGCGCTATTAGCATTTCGACGAGATCAAACGTTTGTATTAGTAATGATAATAATAATAATAATAATAATAATAATAATAATAATAATAATAATAATAATAATAATAATATTCGGGGTTGTTTAGCTATGCGCTATTACCATTTTGTCGATCAAGCGTTTATCATTAATTTATTGCTTTTGTTGTACTAGTATTACCGTGTGTATTGGGCTTTGCATATTTAGCTATGCATACAATTTCGTGGAGATCAAGTGTTTAGTATTTGTAAGTTTTTGCTCTTGATCTATTGCAACGTTTTATAATATTAACTGCTTATTTGTTCTTGCCTTCACAGAGTGATCATTAACTATTTGAAAGGTAAAGTGCTCAAAGGTAAAGAAGTGCCTCGTCTCTAAGTCTCGGTGTAAAAGGAATTGTAGCTGGTGTGTGTCTGTCTGTTTACAGCCATCATCATTATTAATGCTGCATACACTCAAAGTTGTTTTTTTATTACCACACATTGACATTCCTAAAAGCTGAAATACTACTTCATTCATCACCCCCTTTATTTATTTTCCAAACTGTACTTGCCTGTTGAATAAATTGTTACTTAAAAATAATGAATGTATATGTCAGAAAATATCTAGGAGATGAATCAGCTTTATTCTTCAAATAAGTAGTAACATGTAAGTTGTATTCCAGTTATGAACAATGGAAGGAAGCCCTGCCTTCAGAAGGGTGCCAGGGTCCCGGGACCTGCTCCTCCAGCCTTCGCCCGAAGCTGCTGCTGTCTCCACCGCCATTAAGGCTGTCACTGTGTCCAGCGCCTGGCCAGCAGTGTGGTGAGCTTGCGTGGGTTGGCCTGTCTGACGGAGCAGCAGGTAGATGAGTTCATTGAGCAACGGAGACAAGCAGCGCCTCACCTACCCTGCCCGTCGCCAGGACAGGCTGATTCAGGGGCGATTCAAGACCACCAAGACCACCTCCTCTGACACCCCGGGCACAGACAGCCTGAAACGGTGAGCTAGTTCATGTGTAATGTCATTACAATAGTAAAAAAACAAACAAACAAAAAAAAACTCACACACCCACACACAACCCCAAAATATAAACATGTACCCATTACTACTAAAACTTTTTACTCCTGTTGCTTGGTTGCAGGTGCCTGCTCGTACAGGGCTCGGGACCTGCCCAGTGGCCACAGACGAGCAGACTCGTCGAGGCCATCTGCATCCAGCTCTGCCGCCTCCACCCATCCTCCACCAAGTCCAAAGCTGTGAGGACTTCCCGGTGGGTGGCGACTACTCCAAAGTCCAAGAGCTGGTGCTGGGCAGCTCATGGAGAAGACCACCCTCCAGCTGTTCGAGTTGAATCAGCACACCCTGTCTCAATGGTAAGTTTCGGCTCTTGACTGGACACTGATGACATTACACCTCGAAAAGCATAGTGTTGAGATGTCCATTAAGAATGACAACATCTCGATCGCTATACAGTTTGTGCATTTTTCTTTCAGCCTTTAACCTCAATCTACACAACTACTACAAACAAGTGACTGTGTTTTTGTTGAAACATAAAACTGACAATGTCATGCATCTGCTGTGTTTCGGGCACAACAAACACCAGAAGGGGCAGGAGCAGGCTGTCCTTCAACGGGGTGGGACCCCCTAGCGCCAGCGCAGTGGACCCAGAGCCTCAACCTCAGCTGCGCCCGCTGCTACAGGAGGGCATGACATATGGACAACAGCTGCATGTCTTTTCCATGCCCCCCAAACACCGCGGGTCAGGCAAAGCAGCAGAAACGCCCTGGGGCCACGGCGCAGACCGCAGTCCTGGACCACTCGGCCACCCCTGTGCCACATCCCACTTCATCTCCTTCCACCTCTTCAGCTGCTCCCAGTTTTTACAATAACCAATTTATTATTTTAAGGCTTTGTCTCACAACTGCAACTTGCCCATATTGACTCAGGAGAGACGAAGGCAAGCACTCCCGTCCTCCGAAACATTTCTTTTTTTTATGGCGGTGCATTGTTTCTTTCTGTTTTGTGTTCTAATGTACCCCAGCAAACCTATATAGTATTTCATTCAGCACAAGTTGGACTTTCCTCTGGTCAAAGCCCCCATGTGTAAAGCTGATCGCAATATTGAACCACAAGTGTAATGTAAATGTAATGGATGTGCAATGGATGTATTGTTTATTTTTTTGAATGTAATAAGATTGAGTTTTATTGTGTGGTTTTTATTATTTTTACTGTTGCACTGGAAACCCCAGGGAGACTACTGGTCTCAATAGTAATTGCAGTGCTAATTCGTAATGGGGCCAGCTGTATAAAAACAGGTGGGGTTAATCAGCGAGAGAGCGACCGGGGTTTGAGAGATTTGTGAGCTGAGAGCACAGGTCGGGGAACTACTGTTTGGTAAGGATTGTAACTTTAAATGTAATACTGAGGTGCTGTGAATTGGCTGAAGCGCTAGAAGTTAATGGTAAACTACTACTATTCATATTGAATAGTTTGGTCTGCTCTATATTGGAGTGGTTTCAGTAAAGTATCCCCCGTGCTCTTAGACGTCGGTCGCAACTGTATTCTGAGTTGGTAATTACGATCCTGTGAATTTCGATGTAATTATCTGAGCGCTGCATATGAACCTTTTTTTCTGTGTTATTAGTTGTTTTAGACTTTGAGTAGCGTCTTTGTCCTGATCATCCTAACTGTAATTGTGTATGTGTTTACAATGTATAGTTATAAAAGGCCTGTTAACTGTTTATTGCACACCTGCACTTTATCAACTTGTGTATTAACTAAAATAGTGGCTATTGGAGTGTTTAAGCATTAGGCATTTTTTTAGGTTGCCCGACGTTTTTTGTTTTTCTATGAAAACCACCGATTATTAGTTTTTTTTTTTAAAGTGTGTTATTTAAGGTTCGTTTTATTGTTTGGAATTGTGTTGGTGGAAACCACTATTTGTTTTGAAGGCTGTTATTTAAAAGTTATTGTGCTGTGAATTATCTTTTTATTTAGAAGTGTTGGTGTGACATGACTTAGTTTTAAAGTAGTGCTTAGAGTCTAATGGGATCGCTCTTGGTTAATAATCTGCTGCTATAGTTTAAAGGTTGTTGCTATCTAATCTGCTGCTATAGGTAAAAGCTGTGATATTTTGTTTAAATAAAAATTCTTGTTTTTATACCTTGTTGTCCTCACTTTACACACTGTGCTGTCTTGATTTTTAAAGAACCTGTTATTTGGAGTTATATTAACTTCAAATTGGCGTAGTCATTAATTCTACTTAATTGGTTATTTTAAGATAGTCAATTTAATTATAGGGATAACAGAGGGGGTTATCCTTGGTGAGTTAGTGAACGGTGTTTTGGAGGGGGACGCTACATAAACACTAAAATGTATATGTTTTATAATCTGTTTTGTTTGCTATGTTGAAAGCTGTATTGTTGAATTTGTCTTTCAGTGTAATTAAATATTTTTAGTATGTTATTCATATAGTGCACTACCTGGTCCAGTTTAAAAAGTATCAGTATCTGTGGACATCACTTTTCTCATAAACATGTTGGGTTTACCACTATGTCCTTGGATGTTCGGCTGATGTAATCAAGACAGCCAGACAGGTGAGGGTGAAACACTGAAACAAAAGATCATCTTGCTGGTTGCATGAGATATGCCTTTAATTTCTATTCATTCAATGTAACAGAATAATTTCCTGTAATAAATATGTGTGTAATAATTTGTATGCATTCAATGTAACAGAATAATTTCCTCTAATACATATATATGTAATTGTTTGGTGTGGATTTAAACACTGAAATGCATATATTCTAATCTGTTTTGTTCCAGATGTACCTGTTTTGTTTACTATGTTGAAAACTATATTGTGTTTCAATGCAATTAAATATTTCTAGTTTACAACAAGTATGGTATTCATATTTCATACTACTTGCTCCACTGTATCTCTGGACGTCACTTTTCTCATAAACACCTGCACTGAACATTGAAATAAAAGTTGTATACCTATTGGTTGCATGAGATATACCTTTAATTTCCATTCATGCCATGTAACAGAACAATGTCCTGTAATAAATTGTATATAATTGCCTGGTGTGGATTTAATGCATTTTTCACCTGTGGTTTTGTCTTTTTTTTTGTACACACGTTAAGATTTATCAATGAAATACATTCTTATTTTTAAGTACATTGTATTGCTTCATTTCATTTTAAAATGCCTGTAATAGAAAGGAATTAGCAATACATAGTATTTGATTAAAAAAAAAAAAAAATCTTCTCCAGGGGTTTTCCTTACTGTTGACATCATTAATATATCATCATTATTAGTAGTAGTATTATGCATACTACATTATTCTATCAATTTTATATTGTATAGCATCTTTCAAAAAGATATAAACACTACATACTAGAATAATAAAAAAAACGAATAAACTAGAACATACTAAAATAAAAACAGAACATGACACAATCTGTATTATAAAAACATGACCGGTTTTAAAAGTAAATGCATTTAAGAGCAGTACAGGGGCTGTAGGAAAGTGAAGGTTTGGATGTGATCTGGGCGTTTGTTTATTTGGAACGCTGATCCTTTTATATTATTGAATTAAGAGCGCATTTGCGAACTGGGTCACGTGACACGCTGATTAATGTGGAAGTGTGTTTTTTTTTTTTTTTTTTCTAAGGCAGATACTGTCGATGCTATGACTCCGGGGGCTTTTTTAAAGCAATTTAGACGGCGCGTCGGTGGCCTGGGGCACGGATGGCGGCCTCCCCCCCGCCGGGACGCGAACTCGCTACCCCGCGCTCCACGGGCGGCGCGCGGCGCTAAGATTGAACAGATTCTTGTTTTTATGGCACTGCCATTTGTGCGAGCTTTGTTTTTCCTTTGCTTGCCCTCGTTCTTCACTGTCATCTTCATCTGCAAGTGGCTGAGGCTGACTATGCTTTTTGTCCTTTTTCAGTGGCACATCAGGGAAAATCTGGCATTGGCCTTTCTCATTAATGGGAATGCATGACAGAAGAGTGCTATTATATGTGGCTTCCCAAAAGTAGGCCTCAGTTTGTGTTGACTTGGGCCACATATCATCTCTGCTTTTTGGGAGACATTGTCCTGTACAAGTATTTGATTAAGAAGGACATGTGTGTTGTTTTGTAGTGCAGTAAATCGACATTGTAGACTGTTCTGCATTTTCAAAGAAACCTTGATGGAAAGGTCAACAAGATATGTTGCTGTCATGGGTTTTGAAGCATGCCTCCTGCCTGTTAAGTTTTTCACTAGTTGTGTGATGTAGTATTGTTTTTGGTGTTGCTGTCTTAAAATATTCTTCCTTTTGTATGTGTTTGTTAATTGTTTCACTTTGTAGCAAATGTTGTAGGTTTGTCTTCTTTTAGCTCTCACAAGGGTATATTTGTCAGCATAATATGCCCTGCACAAAGTTTTTTTTTTGGGGGGTTCTGGTGGTATTGTCTTTTCTTTGCAGTTGTTTGCAAAGCAGGATTTGCGGCATACTTTGTCTTTTCGTTGTTTCTTTTTGGCTCTGGGTTTTTATTGTAGCTTTCGCACTCCCGAAGTCGCTTTGGCTCTGGGTTTTTATTGTAGCTTTCGCGCTGCTGAAGTCGCTTTGGCTCTGGGTTTTTATTGTAGCTTACGCGCTGCTGAAGTCGCTTTGGCTCTGGGTTTTTATTGTAGCTTTCGCGCTCCCGAAGTCGCTTTGGCTCTGGGTTTTTATTGTAACTTGCACTCCCGAAGTCGCCTTGCCTCTAGTGGAAGCTGTTGTTGTTGCCTTTCTGTTTGGATATGTGGGTCCTTATCGTGGTGTTGTAAAAGTTTTTGTTGTTTTCGTTCTGGGTTCTTTGGGCGACATTCCAGCTGTCTTTGTTTTTGGTCTGGCTGTGGTTTGTAATTTCCTTGCTGTTCTGTCTTAAACATTGGGTCATGATTGGTGTGGTGTTGTATTGAGGCATGATTGGTGTGGTGTTGTATTGGGGCATGATTGGTGTGGTGCTGTAATTGAAATTTCTGTGGCTCTGGTTCTTGATAAAGTCGTGATTTCTGCTGTTGTGTTTTGTGCTGTGTCTCCAAGTAATGCAAATCTGGCTGTTTGTGAATAAATGACATGTAATTCTCCTGTTGTTGACATTGTTTGGTCACAACACTGAAACCGCCTGTCACCAACTCACTAAAGTCTGTCACCAACTCACTAAAGTCTGCCTGAGCTGCCTCTCTCTCCTCTGTCCTAATTCTCCTCGACCTCTCTGCCGCCTTTGACACTGTTGATCACTCTATTCTACCATCATCTCTCGCTGACCTGGGGATCTCTGGCACTGCTCTGGCCTGGTTCTCCTCCTAACTCTCCAACCGCACTTACCAGGTAACCTGGCGTGGAGCAACCTCCACACCTCGCCCTCTCTAAACAGGAGTCCCCCAAGGGTCAGTCTTGGGTCCTCTCCTGTTCTCTCTCTACACCCGCTCTCTGGGCCCCCTCATCGCATCCTATGGTTTCTCATACCATTTCTATGCTGATAATGCTCAGATTTTCCTCTCCTTCCCCACCTCTGACTCCACCATCCCCTCCCGTATCTCTACCTGTCTGTCTGCTATTTCTTCCTGGATGCACTCGCATCACCTCAAACTCAACCTCTCTAAATCTGACCTCCTTTTCTTTCCTTCCTCCTCCTCCCCCTCCTCTGATCTTTCTATCTCTGTTCCTCTGGACTACCACACTCTCTCCCTCTTCCTCTGCTAAGAACCTCAGAGTCACCCTGGACCCCTGCCTCTCTTATTCCCAGCACATCTCCTCTCTGGCACGCACTTGCCAATTCTTCCTGAGCAACATCCGAAGAATCCGACCTTTCCTCACCAACTATGCCACCCAGCTCCTGGTCCAGGCCTTGGTACTCTCCCGCCTAGACTACTGCAACTCCCTCCCGCTGGCCTCCCTGCGTCCGCCACCCGTCCGCTCCAGCTCATCCAGAACTCCGCTGCCTGCCTGGTGTTCTCTCTGCCTCGCTTCTCCCACGCAACTCAACTACTCTGCTCACTCCACTGGCTCCCGATCACCGCTCGCATCCAGTTCAAGACTCTTATACTAGCCTACAGATGCCTTGACCAGACTGCACCCAGCTACCTCCAGACCCTCATCTCTCCCTACACCCCCACTCGACCTCTCCGCTCCGCCTGCACTAGAAGACTAGCTCTACCTCCTCTACGCTGCCCTGCCTCCAGAGCCCACTCCTTCTCCACCCTCGCTCATCCTTCCTCAAATGCGTTTTATTTGCTCTTATCTGCCCCCTATTTTACTGCATTTAATCCTGTTCTTCAGAGTACTGTAATCTGCCAAGTGTTTAATCTATAGTATTTTGTATTTAGTCATATCCTGATGTAACTATCACTGTCACTGTTATCTGCTGTATTACTGAATTGTATTTTGTCACACTTGTACTTGCGTGAACCAAAGTCATTGTATTTATCTTGCTCTTAATTGAATTATTATTTGTACTGTGATACTTGAAATGTATTTGCTTATGATTGTAAGTCGCCCTGGCTAAGGGCGTCTGCTAAGAAATAAATAATAATAATAATAATTGTCTGTGTAGGTGTTGGTCCCAATGACGTTGTTCCTGCTGCTGTTGTTGTCTGACTTTGCGATGCTGATTCTGCTGGTTTGTGTTACAGACAGTTGCACGACAGTATTGTTCAGTGTGCTGTGTTCGGTCTGGAGATCTCACTTGGACCGTTGCACGACGGTATTGTTCAATGTGCTGTGTTCGGTCTGGAGATGTCACTTGGACAGTTGCACGACGGTATTGTTCAGTGTGCTGTGTTCGCTCTGGAGATCTCACTTGGACAGTTGCACGACGGTATTGTTCAATGTGCTGTGTTCGGTCTGGAGATGTCACTTGGACAGTTGCACGACGGTATTGTTCAGTGTGCTGTGTTCGGTCTGGAGATCTCACTTGGACAGTTGCACGACGGTATTGTTCAATGTGCTGTGTTCGGTCTGGAGATGTCACTTGGACAGTTGCACAACAGTATTCCTCAATGGGTGGATGTCGTTCGGAATATTTTACATTAACAATAACTCAACGGGCTGTGGTTGGCCAGGAGATGCTACATGGACAGTTGCACGATAGTAACTCTCAACGTGCTGTGATCGGTCTGGAGTTTGCTGAAATTGTGGTTGTGTCTGTGTCTCTGGTTTCTGATGTGTTATTGTAGTTGTTGTGAGTGGGCTGCCATTTGTTGATCCTTATCCTGTCCTATCCATTTCATGTAGTATTTATGTTATTGTTTTCTTTGTCGTTTCATGGTGAAAGGCATGATGGTTCCAGTGTTTCAGGCTGACTTACAATTGTCACAATTATAGCACATTCTGTTCACATACAATTACCTTTTTATCCAGTTGTTTATACTGAATCTAGGTAAAATACCTTGCTCAAGGGTACAACAGCAGTGTCCCTCACCTGGGATTGAACCCACAACCCTCTGGTCAAGAGTCCAGAGCACTAACCACTACTCCACACTGCTGGCCCTGAGTCTAGATACAAAGTAATGTGTCGATTTAAACCAAAGTAATGGTTTTGGAGACATTTTCTAGGGGAAACTGATATAAAGAAAAAACTACTTCAGATAATTCAAGAAAACAGAAAAATGTTTAAACACATATAGTACAGTGGCTAAGATAAGAGTGTGTAATAAGCAAAACCCGGTGTCTGACCTTCATACATTTGTTTAAAATGTTGTGTTTGTGAAATAATAGAACAAGTATAAAAGCTACACTGAAAAACACTTGTCACACTTTTAAAACACATCATTGGGTTTATGATTTGAAATGTGTTTAGGATTTAAACACTGTGTGGTGTTTTATAAACTCTTGCACGTGTTTATGATTTGTAACACTTTTTAAACATTTATACACGTTTATAACAGGGCTGGTGTTTAAAATCTAAACAAAAATGGCACAGATTAAACACATCACGGTGAACAAATATTTAGAGTTCCAAATGACTAAACACCAGAGTTACACCTAATGACGTATGAACACTGCTGTTTAGGAATAGAGCATTTCAGTTTGTATTTTTTTTTACTATACACACATGCCATTTACATACAAACATTTCACAAGTCTGTGGTTTTACAGTGCAAATGTATGAAAAGAAGACAGAGGTAGCCATAATACAGTCAAATTTAATGTCACTGAAATTGAAATATCCCAGGCCGAATATAATGCATGTAGTGACTATTTTATTAACAGTATTTTCATAATTTTGTTTTAATACAATATATGGATTGGAACTAAATAAAATACGTATACAGTATATTAATTCCTAATAGCACATGTGTCAGTTTGTAGAATTGTACACACTGTAAACTGAAAGAAAAGCTGTTTGGGGTCTTCTTCTAATTACAGAAGCAGCATAATGCCTGTAATTGTACTTTAAATGAATAACATCTGATAATGTCCCAGCTGTGCTTATTGGCACCGTTGCAGTAAAACGACTGAAAATTGTACATTTTCCATCAACAAATATTTGCGCTTCTGCAGTGCTAGATTACACTATCACAAATTCACAATAAATATATGGCACATTAATAATGCAGACATATAATAAATGCAAAATTAGCAAAATGCTTTGCTGGTAAAATTGTCTTGTTTTACAGCAATATAACCTAGCAATGTCAGAATAGAATCGAACACAGCAACTAGTGAGAAATATTTGAACTTACTGTGTGTTACTGCCTGACATAAAATTAGTCCCTGAAGTCACGATGCCACTCAAGAGCACGTGTTCAATGCTAAATTTTAATTTCATAACAGAAATTATGGCAACAAGGCATGTTCATAGGGTTAGCTCAAGTTCACGCATATAACCTGCACAACCCAAACTCTAAGACATGAATCACACCACAATAGTCGTCCATTGTGCATTGCATTCAAGTTGTTTCAGATATTGTTTTTATAGTTGCGCATCAACAGCAAATGAGGAAAAAGTACCACTGCCTTACCTTTTAGGCCAACACCTTCCTCCTCGATTTCCTCTTGGTGAACTCTGTTAGATGTTCTCAAAGTCCATTATTTTTAACAGTTCCGACTCGATCGCCATCAGCAATAACGCATTAAGCCGCCTTTGACATATTGTTGATCTCAGCTCATTTTTCACTCTTGCCATCAATGAAAATGTGCGTTCCCCCTCACAGTTAGTAACGGGCAAGGTCAGAAAAAGTCTGCAATGAACACATTGGGAATTGTTGAAGGGAGTCTGTTTGCTGCAGAATTAGAAGCAGTTGTGTAGGATATTTGTTTGGCTCTTCTTGAATGAAGAATTTAAACTGGATAAGTTCATCAGCGAAGTTGAGGCCAAGGTCATTTGAGTAAACAGCAGCAAGCTCTGCTGGCCGTTTGCGTGTGTCACTGAGGTCAGACACGCCGTTTTCAAAGAGAACCTCAAAGCGATCGTTCAGCTCCCTATAGGCACCCAGTCGGTGATTGAGACAAGACAGTAACCTGTCGATTATCACATTGAAAGTCTCTACTCTATTTTTGGCTTCCATCAAGTGACACAGTAGGTTTCTATTTATCGACGTGATGTTTTGTAAAAGCGAAGTTGCTTTGGCCTCCTTCTCCAATTTCCTTTTTGTAGAGCCACTCATGTAATGTTGTTGATCCATTTCTTGACTAGCAGCTAGCCACTCTAAATTTTTCTCAGTAGCGAATTGATATCGCCTATAATTAGGTTGGGCAGGTTTATGCAAAATAGTTCACGGGACATTTCATACACAGTTATTATTCAAAGGATTGTAAGCCTAAAATGTGTTTTGGGGAGATGAGCTATTTACTGCTGCGAAAATAACTGTTGTTTGCTGTGTTTAAAACATACAAATTGACAGTATGGTCCAGTGACCATGACGGCTATTTCTAGTGCAGAGCGGTTGCATATTAAACACACACAGACCAAATGAATACTAGAGTGAAAGTGTTTTTTATTTGAATCTGCTCATGTTCACATTATATTATATGTACGAAAGGACTTGATTGTGTGTGTGTGTGCGCGTTTGTGTGAGTGTGTGTGCGAGCGTTTATGTGCATGTGTGCATGTGTGTGTGCGCGTGTTTGTGTGCGTGCGTGAGAGTGTGTGTGCACGCGTATGTGTGAGTGCTTGTGTGTGTGTGTGTGTGTGTGTTTGTTGGTAGCTAAATGTTTCAATCTCGGTGACTCTTTGTTGCGCTATTAATTTTAGGCAACTTGCAATATATATATATATATATATATATAATCTTTTTTATTTTATTTATTTATTTATTTATTTTTTACATGAAACTTGTACTTTTTATATAGGTATATAAATGTCAATTGCTGTGGATTTAGACAAGGAAGCTACATGCCACTCTTGTGTGCAATTCCATTCTATGGTATCTACCAAACAAACAGGAAACTAAAAATTTTCACAGGAAATCGAAGCTGGTCAGGCTTGGATGTAAGCTTAATAAACAAACTCATTTCAACAACTGCGCAGTGGCGCAGAGGGCTAAGTTCGTGTGCTCATCAAGAACGTCATATTGCTAGTTCAAACCACTATTTTTTTTGTTTTGTTTTTTTTGTTTTCCTGCGATATGTGCTGTTTTAAAACATAAATAATTAGTTTAATATAAATGGTGTGGATATCAAACTGCTTGCATTCCCTGGTATGTTTTGATGTTGACCAACATGTGGAATCACATGATTGGTAGATGTCCAGTTATTTAGCTTTTCTGTTTGAATAGTCGCTACACACCTTTAAAAAGTAGACGGAAGAGGAAGAAGAAGGAGAATAACAATTTTACCTTAGTTAGACATTGTTTTCTATGTATGTTTTTTTTTCACATTTGAGATAAGAAAGTTTCAGACTTTTGATATTGGTACAGATGGTAATTCTAAGTGATTTAGTTTTGCCGCTGCAACATGGTAAAAACAGCTAAACTCTGTATAGAGACTCTCGGTAGTTTCAAACAAGTTCCTCTCAATATGAGAACACACCACCTTGTTTTTCAATGTGCTGTTTTCCCATGTGCTGCTTTTAGTCCAAAGGTGGCCAGCCCTTGTACAGAAATCTGCACACTACACAACACACAAAAACCTTTTTGTTTAGAAATATTTTAGTCCACTCCATTATACACTAATCTCCCACAATAAAGTATCCGTACCCTATTCACACAAACAGTTGCACTACCTGCATTTCACCATTGCACCATCAATAATCTCATGTCACTCACGACTTATTCATGTTTCAGGTGTCACATTAATCTAGTTATCATCACCTCTCCTGCAAGAAGCTCCATAAAATATTAATTGTAACCAACATAAACAAAACACATCGTAAACATGTGTGCAAACATCCCATTTCACATCACTCGCGTAGCTCTGAGTGACACTGCTTTTGTCTTTCCTGCGTCACTGGATTCTGATGCCTCAGCAGAGTTGAAATCCCTGTAGATAACTCTGATATCGATTATGTGACCTCTTTTTTCCCATTTTAATTGTATTTTCACATTTATGCTCTCTAACAATTCAACTTTTTTCTACTCGTGTATGTGTAACTGGTTCATTTTTGCTCCGGTAATGTGAATGTCTCTGCGTTGTGTTTAATTTATTATTCTCGCTTCTGCTACTCTGTCCCCCTATCCTTATCATACACGGACGACACAATTCAGGCACGGCAGGCAGTTTATTGTGGTTATTGCTGTTAAAATAAAAACAGATTTCAGTTTCAGGCAGCAATGTACGTTTCCTTAAATCCCCTCTTTCCATTCAAGCAGTGACTGGGCACAGTAGACAGTATAATTATAACATGCATTTGCAGAAAAACAAAATTGAACAAAACCCTGCTTACATGCTATCGCTGTATAGTCTACTAGATCCTACCGTTAAACCCTAATATAAAAACATTCAAAACAATTATGTACAACTGATAAAAGGGAGGGCAACATACCTGTTAAAATAAAAACAGATTTCAGTTTCAGGCAGCAATGTACGTTTCCTTAAATCCCTAAAAAAAAAAAAAATAGATTCACCCGATATGCAATTCAGCTTAGGTCAAAACCCTGGGGGACAGCGTACAGTATACATAGCAACCACGTGTAACTACAGTAATCACAAATGCAACAAAAATATATGTATTAAAAACATATAGGACACTTATATGGGAATAAAACGATACAGGTAGAAGCTATTTCAGTTTGTTATAATTACAAAACTATTGGAGTACTTTTATCTCGATAAAACTAAAGATTATGATTTGAGGAAACGTCATGGTGCTTACTCTCTTTCCATTCAAGCAGTGACTGGGAAGAGGTAACTCGAAACTGGAACTATTTAAAAGGGCATTGTCCACTCCCTTTGTCTCACCAAGGTGTCAGAACAGTTAACCTCATGGAATTCAAACACTCAAGAATCATCAGGCCCAGTCAGACACATATGAAAATACATATACATCTTAAGTCAGCATTTTGCTACCTAACAGAAGGCTTGGAGAAAAAAAAATTGAGGTTGATCAAGTCTCAAATCTCTCCTAGACTAATGTGATGCCTAGTACACCACAAACACCTAGGCAAATAGACATGCAGTAAATAAAACATGAATTCCATATCATCTAAGCTTAACATCAGGGTGGTAAAGAACAAAACATGTATAGTTAATAATATAGATACATCTGATACAAGAAAATTACCAACATCCCCCGTCAGTCATTAAAACGTAGTGAAGGATTACACACTAGGGAGCAGATTCTGATCGTGTTGCAAAGTCATGTGCTCAATTCACCTATTCACTGATCGAACAATTCTACCAAATCTAGTTCGGACAGGTTCACGGCCAGAGACAGAGCCCTGAATACTAGTGTGACAAGTGGGGGAGCTAGTGCTGTGAGGGAAAGTGGGAGGAGCAGATGAGACATCAGTGCCTGGATTGTGCCAGGTTCTCAGTAGTTAAGGCAGAAACAGAATTAGAATCCAAGTCTTGTAATGTTTGAGATCCGCCAGTATTGTTGCAAGTTGAGTTGTCAAAAACCCAGGAGTGGACGCGATCATCAGCACTTGCTTCCTCGACAAGGGCAACAGACTCTGAAGGCAGCGAATCTTGTAATGAACTGTCTTCCATCTCACTAAGGAAATCTGTGGAAGGGTTATCGTCAGGCATATGGAGAGGCAAGAAGTTGGCTTGGAGCAGCAGATTTCTGTGCACTGCTCTGGTGTTCCCAGACTGATCCTGGATCTTATAAATGTGGATTGAAGGATTCGTGTCTAACACAGTGTACACTGTTGGTTCCCATTTATCTGCCAGTTTTCATTTGCCTCGTTCCCCTTTATTGGCTAAGAGGACTCTGTCTCCCACGGAGAGAGGCGAACCTTTTAATTTCTTGTTATACTCCTTGGCTTGATGGGTCTGCTCTTTAGCAGAGTGTTGCTGAGCTAGAGTCATGGCTTCCTTGAGATCACTGATGAGAGACAGGACATAATAATTGTAATCACACACTGCACTTTCATTCAAGACATTTTTGAACATCAAATCGACTGGCAACCTGGGTACCCTACCAAACATGAGAAAGAAAGGCGCAAATCCAGTTCTCATGGACCGTGCAATTATATACAAATGTCATTGACCGGATCAGTTGAGGCCATTGGTGCTTTGCTTTAGGTGGCAACGATCTGAGCATGTTCCCCAACATTCTATTGAATCTTTCAGTACCGCCATTACCCATTGGATGGTATGCGGTGGTATGGGATTTGTTAACTCCAGCTAACTCAAGCAGTTCGGCTATTAAGTTGCTTTCGAAATTCACTCCTTGATCGGAGTGAATCCGCTCAGGAAAGCCGTACACACAAAATAAATTGTCCCATAGTTTCTTTGCAACTTGCTTGGCAGACTGGTCCTTGCAAGGAAAGGCATGAGCCAGCTTTGTGAATTGGTCTGTTACCACAAGAACATTGACTGACTTGTTTTCATTGTCTTCAGAAGTCGATAAATACGAGCTCAAGTGCAGCAATGGTCCTGATGTTTTCTAAGGGGGCTCTTGCAGCAGGTTCGGGGATCTTGGCAAAGACGCATCTGTGACAGCATCGCACATGTTCTCGAATGTCTTTCTCCATGTCAGGCCAGAAGAATCACTGACGAGCGAGATATAATGTTCGAGCTTGCCCCTGATGACCTGCCAGGTCATGTACTCTAGTTAACCCTTTGCGGTCCATTTATTAACTGCGCGTCAGGCACGCCAGGTCTAATTAATTTTCACACGCGCAGTTAATTTTATACGCGCCGTTTTAAAGTATTTTTTTTCACAGTCAAACGGGTTTAAATGGCCCTGCATATCAACAAAGCACTCAGTAGGCATCTCCAGCACCGCCCCACCCTTTTGTTTGCTATAGTGTTCAGCTATGTAAGAAATAAATAATAATAATAATAATAGTCGTACATACCGATCGATCATCTCCGGATCACTCGTTTTATCACCAAACTCCTCAATAATGCGATCAAAGTCATTATATTATTATTATAACATCTGAAAAAAGCTCTGCAAATGTCCATGATAGTCTCTGTACGCTGACCCGTTTATTGCGTTGCTATAATGATGTCGGACCCAGTCCGACAAAGGACCTGTGAGGAATAATTGCAATGTCGGACCCAGTCCGACAATGGACCACAAAGGGTTAAAGCGTCATTTCGCAAGACCTCAGGGACGATGTATTGGAACCTTTTCTTCTTTGTGAGTGGGTCCTTGGAAACCCTATATAAGATGCCATTCTGCAGCACAAGTATCTCCCACTGTTTAACAAGTTTCAAGGCATGGTTTGGTATTCCAAACCGCTCTCTCCTGGAAGGCTGTCTTCTCCTCTCCACATACGTGATGATCCTAGAGATAGTAGCGTCCTGTCTTTGGTGAATTTGTAGGTCATGCAGGGAGAAGGTGGGTAGAGTATCTTGACCTGAAGGCACCAGCTGCTGAACATGTTGTGCAAGGCCGACAGCTCTGAGCTTGGAAGCAACGTCCCATTCCACATGCATATCTCGAACTGCAGACAATTCTTCCATCGACAGTGACCCTTGTACTGAATGCAGTGGCTGTGGAAGCACCACCTGATAGATGGGGAAAACTGGGGTTTAGCACCTCCTGTTGCTGGCAACTCCACCGAAACACATCCTGTATTTCAATAGCTGCAACTTCTTGAGCTTCCTCCATCAACTTAGCATAAGGCACAGACAGGAATCTCTGATCGAGAGGCTTCACAAAAGGCTCCCTACTCAAGGCGTCCCCCACGATGTTCAACCTGCCTGGAATGTGCTTAATATCGAAAGTATAAGGGGCAAGTTTAGCGACCCAACGCTGTTCACATGCATCTAATTTTGGCTTGGTCATAATATAAATCAGCGGATTATTATCAGTCCACACAGTAAATCTGTGGCCTTTAAGCCAATGACTAAATTTGTCACAGACTGACCATTTCAATGCGAGAAATTCAAGTCTGTGGGCTGGGTATCAAGCTTGACTGCGGCTCAATGATTTGCTTGCAAAAGCAACTGGTCTTGCTTTGTCCTCTCCGACTGGGATTTGTGACAGCACAGCTCCAAGACCATTGAGTAAGGCATTGATTGACAGGACGAATGGTATGTCAAAGTCAGGGTGTGCTAAAATAGCACTGTTTAGAAAAGCATCCTTCAATTTCGCAAAGGCAACGTCACAAGAGGTGGTCCAATCCTGTGGGGACAGTTTTTGAAAACCACCAGGCTTTCCCAGGCCTTTGGCCGTCTTGCATTTCCGCTTCTGACCTGCAGTGAGACTGAAGAGAGGCTTGGCAATAGAAAAACTGCCTGATATGAAGTGCTGATAATAGAGGACCATGCCGAGGAACGACCGGACCTTCTTTTGAGATGGTGTACAGCCGTCATCATTCATAAGATCCTCTTTCCTTATGTCCGAAATGGCCTTTATCTTGTCTTGATCAACCCCAACACCGTTGTGGTCAATGACATGACCTAAAAACTTGACAGTCTTGCGCAAAAGGTGACACTTTTTCTGAGCAAGTTTCAAGTTGTTAGCTCGGAGACGACTGAACACTATCTCAAGGCGTTTCAGAGCCTCCTCTTCAGATGGTGCAAACACAAGCAAATCGTCAAGATAACAAAGGAGACTAGAAAAATTTAAGTCACCAAAAATACTCAACATCATGCACATAAAAGATGCAGGGCTGTTACATAACCCTTGGGGTAAGCGATTATACTCGTGCAGCCCCAGTGGAGTAGTGAATGCAGTAAATTTTCTGTCCGCCTCATGGAGAGGGATGTTATAAAATCCCGACGTCAGGTCCATTGTGCTAAAGAAAACGTTTCCTCCCAATGCTGCAAGACAATTGGCTTGATGAGGTAGGGGTGTGCGTCCTTGAAGGTCCTGGTGTTCAGCCATCTAAAATTTGTGCAAATCCTAAGGTCCCCATTTTTCTTCCAAACCATGACTAAAGGAGAGACATATTCACTAACAGCCTTGCTGATAATCCCCTTCTCCTCCATTTCTGTCAGGACCTTTCGTAACTCCTGGTAATGTGCAGGCGGAATTCTACGGTAAGGAAGTCGAAATGGACACTCATCAGATAAGTGGATCCTGTGCACAAAGCCTTTATCCTCACCACAGTCTAGTTTTCCTCTCGAAAAAATGTCTTGGTACTCCACTAATAAGTGTGCCAATTTATTCTTCCAGACGGATGAGGTCTGACAAGCTTCAATGTCGATATCACCTAATCCTGCGTCTTGTAAAATTGTCACATGATCAGTAGCTGCAGAGCGTACTGTATGGTTTTCAGAAGCTTGAGAGGCACACATATTGACTAACTCCTTGATCAATGTTCAGGTCTTCAACAGCAAGACAGGGAAAGACGTCCGCCAGTTTACGGTTGCGCTTTAAAGTTATAGCTTTCAAGGGAGGATTGATAATCTTCATTGGAACCCATCGGTCTCCCCACATGGGTGTGACCACTCTTCCAACTAGAATGTTTTTCGGCGAAGTTTTAGATGTGGTTGGCTCGACAATCACGTGCTCCCTGGAGTCACACAAGCAGAACTAGGGAACTTCCCCCACACCAGATATTCACGCTTTGGTAACAGTGACGGCCTCATTTAGTTTGACTGTTCCAATCTTCACAGATACACCATTGCCTTTCCACTGAACGCTTGATAACAGCTCTAGGAAATGTTCACCATCAGAGCTGTTGCTCTTTGAAGAAATCAGCTCCCAGTAACTGTCTGTAGACTTCATAGCTTGTAATATGTGCTTGATAACATTAGAACCTACAATTATTATTATTATTATTTATTTCTTAGCAGACGCCCTTATCCAGGGCGACTTACAATCGTAAGCAAATACATTTCAAGTGTTACAGTACAAGTAATACAATAAGAGCAAGATAAATACAATGACTTTGGTTCAAGCAAGTACAAGTGTGACAAAATACAATTCAATAATACAGCAGATAACAGTGACAGTGATAGTTACATCAATATATGATTAAATACAAAATACTACAGATTAAACACTTGGCAGATTACACTAGTCTGAAGTACAGGATTAAATGCAGTAAAATAGGGGGCAGATAAGGGCAAATAAAGTGCATTTAAGGAAGGGTGATAGTGTCCCAGGGGAAAAACAGAGGAGTTCTACAGGTGCTGTCTGAAGAGGTGAGTCTTAAGGAGGCACCGCAACGTGGTCAGGGACAGGGCGGTCCTGACATCTGTAGGAAGGTCATTCCACCACTGCAGAGCGAGGGTGGAGAAGGAGCGGGCTCTGGAGGCAGGGCAGCGTAGAGGAGGTAGAGCCAGTCTTCTAGTGCAGGTGGAGCGGAGAGGTCGAGTGGGGGTGTAGGGAGAGATGAGGGTCTGGAGGTAGCTGGATGCAGTCTGGTCAAGGCATCTGTAGGCTAGTACAAGAGTATTGAACTGGATGCGAGCGGTGATCGGGAGCCAGTGGAGTGAGCGGAGTAGTGGAGTTGCGTGGGAGAAGCGAGGCAGAGAGAACACCAGGCGGGCAGCGGAGTTCTGGATGAGCTGGAGTGGATGGGTAGTGGACGCAGGGAGGACAGCGGGAGGGAGTTGCAGTAGTCTAGGCGGGAGAGTACCAAGGCCTGGACCAGGAGCTGGGTGGCGTAGTTGGGGAGGAAGGGTTGGATTCTTCGGATGTTGCTCAGGAAGAATCGGCAAGTGCGTGCCAGAGTGGAGATGTGCTGGGAATAAGAGAGGCAGGGATCCAGGGTGACTCCGAGGTTCTTAGCGGAGGAAGAGGGAGAGAGTGTGGTAGATTCCAGAGGAACAGAGATAGAAAGATCAGAGGAGGGGGAGGAGGAGGGAAAGAAAAGGAGGTCAGATTTAGAGAGGTTGAGTTTGAGGTGATGCGAGTGCATCCAGGAGGAAATAGCAGACAGACAGGTAGAGATACGGGAGGAGATGGTGGCGTCAGAGGTGGGGAAGGAGAGGAAAATCTGAACATCATCAGCATAGAAATGGTATGAGAAACCATAGGATGTGATGAGGGGGCCCAGGGAGCGGGTGTAGAGAGAGAACAGGAGAGGACCCAAGACTGACCCTTGGGGGACTCCTGTTAAGAGAGGGTGAGGTGTGGAGGTTGCTCCACACCAGGTTACCTGGTAAGTGCAGTTGGAGAAGTAGGAGGAGAGCCAGGCCAGAGCAGTGCCAGAGATCCCCAGGTCAGCGAGAGATGACAGTAGAATAGAGTGATCAACAGTGTCAAAGGCAGCAGAGAGGTCGAGGAGAATTAGGACAGAGGAGAGAGAGGCAGCTCGGGCAGACTTAAGTGAGTTGGTGACAGACAGGAGGGCGGTTTCAGTGGAGTGAGCAGAGCGGAAGCCAGATTGGAGAGGGTCAAGCAGAGAGTGGTTAGACAGGAATGTAGAGAGCTGGCGGTGTACAACCAAGGTAGGAATCACCATTTTTAGGCCATAAACCTCAAGCTGTAACTCAGATACATTTTGGGTGAGTTGTCAGGCCTCCACCGCCAACTAGCACCAGATTGTCAGGTGCGGCTTGCTTCGGAGAAAGCACACCAGCCGATAGTAATTTCAACTCTCCTGCTTCGCTCAAGGTGCACGCAATGTAACCAGATTCAAGCATGGCCTTCAACTCGACAAGATCATAAACAGTAACAGTAATCCTACAAAAATGGCTTTGACCCTGTGGTAACGTTTCACAATGTTGCATGAACATGGCTTCCAGGTCTTTATCCACACTGAGGGTTTGTAGTACAATGCCCATACTTCCCCTCTCGCTATATGAGCTCTCTAGTTTAAATGACTTGTATGGGGCTGGGTCCCAGGTGGCCCAGGCCTGGAATGGGCAGCACAGTCCCTTTTGATGTGACCATGTGTGAAGTATTGGAGGCACAAATTGTCTCACATGCAGTGAGCATGAGTGGAGTGTGTAGAAGAGCCACAAACCTTGCATGCTCCACCATGGTAAACATGAGATCTAGAAGGATTTTGAACCAAGCTTTGTGGTGGTTTGCGTGTTCAGTAACAGAACTCTGTCCAGCATTCCTATCATTTTGTGAAGGCTTGGGGGGGGGGGGGGGGGGGGGGGGTACACGGCAGTTCTCTCAATTTAAACAAAAAGTAAACAACCCTGGGGAGCTGTGTACATCTGAATCATTATTTGAATCAACCCTGGGGAGCTGTGTACATCTGAATCATTATTTGCAAGGAATTTACCCCTACCAATGTCACATTGTTTCCTATGAGATACAGAACCGCCGACTCCAACAGAAAACCCACAATCTGAGTCATGTCCTGAAGCCATTGTAAATCAAATGCAGTATCTATAAAGAAGACCTTTAGGGATTTTTTTTTTTAATAAATGATTTAAAAAAAAAAAAAAGGTATATACAGTGCCTTGCAAAAGTGTTCAGACCCCTGACCAATTATCTCATATTACTGAATTACAAATGGTACATTGAAATTTCGTTCTGTTTGATATTTTATTTTAAAACTCAAAATCAATTATTGTATGGTGACATTGGTTTTATGTTGGGAAATATTTTTAAGAAATAAAAAAATGAAATATCTTGCTTGCATAAGTATTCAACCCCTGTGCTGTGGAAGCTCCCAGTTTACACCGATGAAAGAAATTTCCCTAACGAGGACACAATTACCTTACCATTGGCCTCCACCTGTGAACCATTAAAGTTGCTGTCACATTTTCTGGATAAAAACCCCACTGTTGAAGGATCATTGGTCAGGCTGTGAATCTGAAGGAAAATGAAGACCAAAGAGCATTCTACAGAAGTTAGAGATAAAGTAATACAAATGCATAGGATTAGGGAAAGGGTACAAAATAATATCCAAGTGTTTGGATATCCCAGTGAGCACAGTTGGATCAATAATCAGGAAGTGGAAGCTGCATCACACCACCCAGGCACTGTCAAGAAAACGCCGTCCCTCAAAACTCAGCGCTCAAACAAGGAGACTCGTGAGAGAAGCCACAGAGAGGCCAACAATCACTTTGAAGGATCTACAGTGGCTGGGAGTGGAGTAATGGTGCACCAGTCAACCATATCAAGAGCTCTGCATAACACTGGCCTGTATGGGAGGGTGTCAAGAAAGAAGCCGTTACTCAAAAAGTATCATCTGTAAGCACGTCTGGAGTTTGCCAGAAAGCATGAGAGTGACCCAGCTGCGATAGATAGATAGAGCTTTTTGGCCAAAACTCAAACCACAATGTGTGGCGCAAACCTAACACTGCCCATGCCTCAAGACACACCATCCTTACAGTGAAGTATGGTGGTGGCAGCATCATGCTGTGGGAATGCTTCTCATCAGCAGGGACTGGGCATCTTGTTAAAATTGAAGGAAGAATGGATACAGGGAAATACTGCAAGAGAACCTGCTTCAGTCCACTAAAAAAACTGAAGCGTGGGAGGAAATTCACCTTTCAGCAGGACAATGATCCCAAGCACAAGGCCAAAGCAACATTGGAGTGGCTCAAGAACAAAAAGGTGAATGTCCTACAGTGGCCCAGTCAAAGTCCTGATCTCAATCCCATTGAGAATCTGTGGCACTATTTGAAAACTGCAGTCCACAAGCGTCGTCCAACCAACCTGCAGTGTGGAGTGGTGGTTAGGGCTCTGGACTCTTGACCGGAGGGTTGTGGGTTTAATCCCAGGTGGGGACACTGCTGCTGTACCCTTGAGCAAGGTACTTTAGCTAGATTGCACCAGTAAAAACCCAACTGTATAATTGGGTAATTGTATGTAAAAATAATGTGATATCTTGTAATAATTGTAAGTTGCCCTGGATAAGGGCATCTGCTAAGAAATAAATAATAATAACCTGAACAACCTGGAGCAAATCTGCCAAGGGAATGGGCCAAAATCACTCCGACACTGTGTGCAAAGCTGGAACATACTTACCCCAAAAGACTTAAAGCTGTTATTGCAGCGAAAGGTGGCTCTACCAAATATCAATGTGTGTGGGTTGAATACTTATGCAAGCAAGATATTTCAGTTTTTTACCCGTCACGTGACCCGAGTACCTTACTGTCATGGAGACAGGCAGCAGACAGCGTTGCAATCCACCGGCGATCACACGAGAGTTGATCGGTTGATCCAAAAAGTCACGGCATCACTGTAACCGGTTCACTTTTGCTCCGGTAATGCGAATGTCTCTGCGTTGTGTTTAATTTATTATTCTCGCTTCTGCTACTCTGTCCCCCTATCCTTATCATACACAGACGACACAATTCAGGTACGACAGGCAGTTTATTGTGGTTATTGCTGTTAAAATAAAAACAGATTTCAGTTTCAGGCAGCAATGTACGTTTCCTTAAATCCCCTCTTTCCATTCAAGCAGTGACTGGGCACAGTAGACAGTACAATTATAACATGCATTTGCAGAAAAACAAAATTGAACAAAACCCTGCTTACATGCTATCGCTGTATAGTCTACTAGATCCTACCGTTAAACCCTAATATAAAAACATTCAAAACAATTATGTACAACTTATAAAAGGGAGGACAACATACCTGTTAAAATAAAAACAGATTTCAGTTTCAGGCAGCAATGTACGTTTCCTTAAATCCCTAAAACAAAATAAAAATAGATTCACCCGATATGCAATTCAGCTTAGGTCAAAACCCTGGGGGACAGCGTACAGTATACATAGCAACCACGTGTAACTACAGTAATCACAAATGCAACAAAAATATATGTATTAAAAACATATAGCGCACTTATATGGGAATAAAACGATACAGGTAGAAGCTATTTTCAGTTTGTTAATTACAAAACTATTGGAGTACTTTTCTCGATAAAACTGAAGATTATGATTGGAGGAAGCGTCATGATGCTTACCCTCTTTCCATTCAAGCAGTGACTGGGAAGAGGTAACCCGATACCGGAACTATTTAAAAGGGCATTGTCCACTCACTTTGTCTCACCAAGGTGTCAGAACAGTTAACCTCATTATCACAATTGACTTTTGGTGAAATTGAACTGGTAGAATTAAACCTGTTACATATGGTAGTGTACTCTAGCAAAACTATGCAACATCAGAATAAACCCTGTTAATACTGATAACATCGGTTTATTAAACTAAGTGTTTTCCATTCAAAGAGAATGCAATCTCCCTGTTTAATTCAACACAAACTAAACAATCATTAATAAACAGACCCCTTAAAAATGAACCATTGTTTTAACTCTGCACTTTTAGAAGCCAAATATTATACCTGCAATATATTCTGCGTTTTGCCCTGCATTTAAATCACGGGTTGATGAAAACCAACGCTATTTCCTACCTATAGCAAACATGTTATACTTTACATTTGGTTGAGGAATGGCAAAAACTTCATACTCTTTTTCCCCAAAACCTAAGCAAGTACGACACACCTTCCTGCTTCCTTCTTCCAAGCAGCCAAGACCTGCTCCCTTTTTATACCCTGCACCTGGTTCTAATTTAATAATAAGCACCAGGTGCAGGGGATAATTAATAATAAAACAATTAACAAATTAAATTAAACAATAAAGTAACACAATCAAACAATAAACCAAATACAATTAAATTAAACAAATGTGCATTCCGCACATGTTTTTTCTTCAGGGAGGCTTTAACCCCCTCCCTGCTGTCTTACAATATATATATATATATATATATATATATATATATATATATATATATATATATATATATATATATATATATATTAGGGGTGTCAGGTTAACCCGAAAACTGAAATCGATAATTGAACCCACAATATCAAATCGATCGATAAAAAATTGATATTTAGAGTTATTTTTGTTTTACCTACAATACAAAATAAGACACCTCTATATTATACTCTTACAATGTTTTATTATCTCGCAACCCTCTGTTTAGAAAAACATCTAATGGCAACACCGGATTACGGTCAAATGTCAAACTAAAAAAAAAGCGTTATAAAAGTGTGTATATATGATTACCCAGGTACACAAAATATAAACTTTCAAATGAAAAAAATATATAAGTTAATGTACAGTCAGTTACTTACTGTGTGTTGTCCTTAAGAAATATCCAACTAGATCACAGAATTGTAACAGTCCAAAAAGAAGCAAAAACTATGTATATCCAATCTGTCCATTCAAACGTGTGTATTTTAAATGTTGTTTGCAAGGAACACAAGCCTGTCGACTTGCTCTGGATCCAGGGCTGCTCGCTTTTTATTTACAATGTTTCCTGCTGTCGAAAAGACACGTTCAGAGCGCACAGATGTGCCTGGCACACACAGGTATTTTTTGGCCAGTTGAGCAAGGTGTGGATATTTCGGGCCTGATTTTTTCCACCATTCCAGTGGATTGCTATCTGCTGAGAGTGGTGTCTCCTTGACATAGCACGCCATCTCCTGCATCAGTTGTATTTCGCAATTCTTTGTTTCTTCTTGCCCACAGGTGTATGTGTCCTGTCACAAAGACGGCCAGAGTGGGTTGCGTCAGACCAGAAAGGAATTCAAACACAGAGACGGTGGTTGTGATGAGCTGAGTGCAATGGCTGCACTCAGCGTTTAATAACAAAATAAAAAGGTTTAAACAACGGAATACAAAACAGGACACGGCACTTGACGCCAAAATAAACAGACAGACAAAACGACTGACACTTAACAAACGGTGCACGGAGACAAACAAACACGGTGAGAACAAACACTTATCTTTACTTCTAATGATTTTAACTCTCCTCTCTCTCTCTCACCCGTTCTCCTCTTCCGAACACCCAACCCTGACTGACTAAAAATGTGCCTATTTATACTGTTGTGCTGGGATTCAATTACTAATTAATTATTCACTTGAATCCCAGCACGTGAATCAATTCTGTGCAACCCCGTGCTCGCATATTACATTTAACCAGCACGTGAAGTGATTTGTGCACTCCTCGTGCCTAAATACAAACCTACACTTTAAATACACGTGAAACACAGACCCGTTTATATCCCGTGTACCAATCTATACACCAACATTAACATACGCACGCAACATACATACACAGAACACACAAATGCACACAGGGGCGGGGCACTTTGCCACAGTCCAGTATTCAGTCCCTTCCGTACAGCAAGGTTAATTGTGTGAGCCACACACGGGATGTTGATCAAATTGAGATATCTTTCTACTGCGTTGACGTAGTTCAGTGCATTATCAGTAGTGACAGCAATTACTGACTCGCGTATATTAAAATCATCCAGAATTTCTGAAATACACTCTGCAACATTTTCTGCTGTGTGACTTCCTCGAAGCTCTTTGGTTTGCAGAACAAAATCTTGCAGTTCCCAAGAATCAGTAATGCAATGCGCTGTTACGGTAACATAAGCATCGGTGGCTAAGGAGGTCCAACCATCTGTAGTTAAAGCAATGTCCTTACAATCATGCAGTATTTGTTTTACATTTGCACGAGTGGTATCATACAGTTTAATTATGTTCTTTGAAATTGTTGTGCGACTCGGAATTTTGTATCTCGACTCCATTTCACTGCAAAATTCCCTGAAACCATCACCCTCGACAATGCTGATGGGTCTCATATCTTTGCAGATGAATTTTACAAGAGATTTTGTAATTGCTTCACTTCGTTGACCGGGTAATGCAGCAGCAGAAGTTTGTTGAAAAAACGCTGTCATTCGTGGCTGTTTAGGACATGAAGGCCCAGACGTTTCTGATCCCTCCTCCTTACCGTGTATTTCGCTGCACTCAAGGGGGGGGTGTTTTTCCAAATGGCTTCTCATGTTCGTTGTATTTGAATTATAGGGGAGTTCGCGTTTGCATAATTTACATACAACATTTTTTTTATTTTCAATCTGTCCTCCAATCGTCCAAAATCCGAAATGACGCCAGTATTTGCTTTTCATACTGGGTGGTGTAGCAATTGTGCGCTCAGGAGCACTTCTACCCGCCGTGTTATCACTTTTGTCAGACATCTTTCATTTATGAAAACGAACCGGAAGAGAATTAATCAGTTTCGCGCTGCACTTGAGGAGATACATTTGAACCTTAGTGCCGGGTATTTGTGTCGGTATTTCAAGTAGACATAATGGTGGCGTCCTGTAATTTAAATGCCAATATAGGAAGTTTGGTGCAACATTTAGTTGATAAATTCCAGAAATTTAATAAACTTTGCCATTATCGATCATCCAGTTTTATTACCGATGATCGTAATAAGTAGGAAAATCGATAAAAATATCGATTTTCGATTTTATCGTTGCAGCCCTAATATATATATATATATATATATATATATATATATATATATATATATATATATATTGTAAGATAGCGGGTTGGGTGAGACAGCAAGGAGGAAGTGTTAAAACCTCCCTGCGAGAGAATGTACCTTTGTTTGTTTGTTTGTTTGTTTGTTTGCTGTATTGTTTCATTTAATTTGCTAATTGTGTTATTGTTTAATTTAATTGTTTGGTAATTGTTTTATTATGTGTTATCCCCTGCACCCGGGGGTGATTAAAAATTAGAACCGGGTGCAGGGTATTTAAGACGTGCAGCCAGGCTGCACGGGGCTGCTGAGTAGAAGGAGGCAGAAGTGAGGTGCTCTGCTTCCGAGCAGTCCAGAGAAGTAAGTGCGGTGTTGAACCCGTGTGGTTTTTGTGTTCGGTGTCAGGTAAACGGCTTAGCCGTCCTGCAAGTTAGCCAGGGAAATACCTATTTAGTAAGCGCTCCAAACGGAGTTAGGTTTTGTTTTGTATTTTGTTTATTTTTGTGTTTATTAAAATATAGCGCAACCGCGCTTAAAAAAACTCTTTCCATTTCTTACGTGTTGGGTCTATTTTTAAAGGGGCAACGAACCTGAGTGGGTCCAGTCTTTTACTATATATATATATATATATATATATATATATATATATATATACAGTGCCTTGCAAAAGTATTCAGACCCCTGACCAATTCTCTCATATTACTGAATTACAAATGGTACATTGAAATTTCGTTCTGTTTGTTATTTTATTTTAAAACACTGAAACTCAAAATGAACCCTCCTCTGGAGCAGCAGTCGATTCTCGTAGCTCATCAATCTGGCGGTGCTGTAATAAAACCCTGCATTTATACGATGTTATATGAAGGTGCACATAGCGCAACTTTGACTTCATTATATATAGTATTATTATTATTTTTGGTTAAAAAAAAAGATGGAACTTAATCAATTTCATGCAACCAAATACAAAAGTTTAACCTTTGCACTGGGAGGCGTGGCTACAGGGGTGCTAAGAAAAATGTTAAGGTAGCTATAGCCCCCCAAGCTGTCCAAGAGGCTATGGTACAATGGATATCGTGTTAGACTTCTAGTCAAATACTGAGAAGTGATTTAAAGGTTGTTTACCCACAGCCTGGCTAGCTCAGTCGGTAGAGCATGAGACTCTTAATCTCGTGGGTTCGAGCCCCATCTTGGGTGCAAACTTTTGCTTCATTTTTAATGTGAGCTCTTTCTATACCACCTTTGTCTTGCTGATGAAGGACTCATTCAGCATACCTGCCAACAACTGAGCCCTGCAAGTTCTCGATTTGTGCTTTCTCTTCATATCAGGTGCCTGCACTACACTCTACATTTTATTACAGAATATCGCTAACTTGCAATGGTTGGACCTCATGGCACAACGGTAGTGCATCTGCCTCTAGGTCAGAAGGCTGTGTGTTCAAATCACGTCGCGGTCAGTCTATTATGTTCTTCAGCGTGTCTGGATTTCAGTGTGTTGAAAAAAGAAAACCTATGCGCGTGCTAGACATCAGGAAAACCCTGGCCCTCTTGCTTCTGTTAAACATAAGCAGCTCAATGTGTTGTTGTTCTAATTGTCAGTAGTAAAGGCACGACAGTGTATGTCACTTTTCTAAGCCCCGCCCCTTTCACAGCTTTTGATTGATTTATGACCCTTAAGCCCCTCCCATTTTCCCACACTTTGATTGATTTATGAGCCTTAAGCCCCTCCCCTTTTCCCCACGCGAGAGTGATTTATGGCTCTAAAGCCTCGCCCCTTTTCCCCACGCTTTTGAGTGATTTATGACCTGTCCCTTTTTACCAGACATCTGTCAAAAATAGCCCTCCCTAAAAATGTCGTCTGTTGTACCCTTATTTTATAGACTATTACAAAGAAAAGACAGAAAGAAAGAGAAAGCAAGTTGTATTGTAATGCATTGTTTTTTGACTATGTTTGAGACCCTCCATAACAATAATCAGGGGCTATTACCATACAGAGAGTCCCTAAATATTTTTTACTATGTTTGAGACCCTCCGTAACAATAACCAGGGGCTATTACCATACAGAGAGTCCTTAAATATTTTTTACTATGATTGAGACCCTCCGTAACAATAATCAGGGGTTATTACCATACAGAGAGTCCATAAACATAGAAAATAGTCTCATAATCCATATATTATACACATATTATACTGAAAATTAACCCATAATAACAAGACTCAAATGCGCTGGGCCCTACATTTCGGTTGGATTTCCAGGCCGTGGTAGGTAGCTGTGTCAATTCCATAATAAACATGTATCCATCTAATGGTTGATTTTAATATTACAACATGTTCTAAAAAACGATTTAAAGTTGTTTTTGAATACAATAAAGGTTAGCACAGGCTGCATTGTAAAGGATTTAGGGTATTTTAGGAACCTACCCATAATGCCCCTGTATTTGCATACTGGTTTCTATTAACATTACAGAGAACTCTAAAAACGATTTAAAATGTATTTTAGACATTGATAAATGTTACAACAATATTATTTGACTTCATGTGGTTATTTTAAAACCATACACGACGTGTTTAGGACTAAGAATCGTCTTTTTCTGTTAAACTGTATAAACGAGGTAGGATTAGCCATACCGGCTACTGCTATCTGCTGGTTGAATTGAATATTGCAGTGGCTGCGACCTGGATATGTGTAATGTACTCTAAAAAACGATTTAAAATGTATTTTAGACATTGATAAATGTTACCACTACGTCCTTTGTCTTATTGTGCTTGTTTTAATACCATACAAGACGTGGTTAGGTATAAGAATAATATTTTTAGAGAAAGAAGGAAGAGAGTCTGTTTTTTGACCAAGCAGCAGAGTTATGGGGAATATGGTGAACAGACCCTGTCTTTTGGCCAAGAAGAAAGAAGCAGTCCTAGAGAAGAAAAGGTACAAAAACCTGTTTTTTTATTTAGTGAGTCTTAACTACTATCCTTCAGAAGAATACATCTTACATAAAGGCTTATTAATCAATATGTAATATTTTAAACTATTACACTGAAAAAGAACCTTATCTAACTGTGAAAAGTCTATTGAGCCTGTTCTTTTTTCAGGGAGGTAGACTTGGGGTGGGCTGTTCACTGTGTAATTATTTATTTTTTTATTATTTATTTCTTAGCAGACGCCCTTATTGAGGATGACTTCCAATTGTTACAAGATATCACATTATTTTTTACATACAATTACCCATTTATACAGTTGGGTTTTTACTGGAGCAATCTGAGTAAAGTACCTTGATCAAGGGTAATGCATGGACTGTTCCCACAAGGCTGTTGGCTGATATTCGAATACGGGGTCTTTCTATCTACTGTATACAGGTTATCTAATTATTTTCAATTTAAAGTTCTAAAAACAAAAAATAAATGAAAATCTTTCAAAGTTGGCTGTTTGGTTGTGTGTAAATTCAATTCTTTAATAATTACAATTATTTTAGTTAAGATGAAAACATTTACAAAGCGATGAAATTAATACATACACAAATAAATAAATACATGTCTGCTGTTCAAGTATAGTCTATAATTGTAGACAGTGTTCAAGTTTGTTACAAATATTTTAGTTCAGATGTAAGCAGCGACAAACTATGGACGCTTATCTGAATTGATTGAATGGAGGTCAGAAATTGTTTTACAATCACAAATGGTCGGACATTATGTAAAAAAAAAAGAAAAAAAAACATGTTTTTAGTACCGTGTTTCTGATTTTACTGGGCGGATAGGCAGCTGCAAATGTGATATGGTTGTCTTTTTATGATACACTTAATATGATCTAACTTAACATGATATGGCCTGTATGTTATAATGTTTAAGATTTTACTGTATTTAACTAAGTATTTGCATTATTTTAACAAAATGACATACTTAAATACCTGAAAATCTTATCAAACACCTTTGTGGTATTTTTCATACATGTGGATAGAAAAATAATTCTCTACATAAGTTATTTGGGCCTCATTTATTTTGGAATTGTTTCTTTTCTGTTAGATTAAGATTTTTTGCTGTCAAATTATAATAGATATGTTATAAAAGAAGAAAGATTAAACCAAGCATACATTACCTTGTAGAATGACTGGGAATTTACAAACAGTATGAATGAGAACAACAAAGCATATTGCATAAAGAGGATACAAAATACCCTTTACAAAGGGAATCATTTCAGCCTTCACCACGGTATGTATAAAGAAAATCAGCATATCTCTAAACTAGCTGTTTAAAACAGAAAGCTTCCTGTTAAACATAACACCTCAGTCAGCATATCTCTAAACTAGCTGTTTCACATTCTTAAAGAATACAACCACCAAAGAATAATATATTTAGAAGCCTTGCGAAAAACATACAAAGAAGCAGTACCCATATATACGTGCACTTTATTTTAGGGTTAATAGATTCCTTGTATCGGCTCTTCTGTTTATGTTTGACACGTCTGTGGTGTCGGGTCAGGCAGCCTCAAAACAAGTCCAGAACAGTTGAATAGGGGTGCCGACACAGCTTTGAACTATTGAGGACGTCTCCTGTCTTTGTAAAGCAGCGTCATAAAACACCTTTGCTTAATTTACATGTTAAGATCTCGAACAAACCCCCGGCTGTTTTTGACCCATGACAACGATGTTACTTTTTTTTTTAACCCTCTACGCACACCCTAGGTATCTCCACTTGTTCGTTCAGTAACGGGGGTGTACACTTTCAATCGGAGGACTCTTTGAAACGCCATAGGTAATTTAATGTTTTTGTGTTTCCTTTATTTTGTGTTTGTTTTCAGTTGATGTTCATTTGTTTTTAAAAGGCGATCTTTCAGTATAGTTTAGTGAATGTTACTTGTATTCATTCTTTCTTTCTTTATTTTAATTAAGTCAATCTATCCTATACATATGGAGGCAAGCTTCCATATGTATCCCTCTATGACGGCTGCACGTTCGAGAAGCCCACCCCTCGCTCCGAAAAACACATTTTGTACACAGAATATTTTAGGAATAAATTAAGTAAAACAATAAAATGTTTTTTTTTTTTTATTTAGAAAATAAAACTAACTTATTTTTTTTCGTTTTTGGCTGGGTTATTTTTGGTACTTCAAGTGCGATTTTGAAGAAAACAAAAGGAAGCACGGTCTCAGTATATGCGTTGCTGTCGTGCAAAATCAAATACAGTAGACCTGTTTACTGTAAAAATAAATTAGAAGGAAGTAATAAAGTGGAGTAGGTTCACGCCTCTATCTTATAGGCCTTCTTCAATTTAGGCCGCTAAGATTTCAGTTTACTAAAGACCCTGTATTTATTTATTTATTTATTTAAGACGTGAGTAGATTGTAGATAATATATTTCCTAAAAACAATCGCAATACTATATTTTTATAAATTAGTAAACGATTACTATAAGCAAGTTTTTTCATTTTAAAATTCTGAGCGTCAAAAGTTTTTACAAGTACTATCATGGACCGTCTTCTGTGTTGAGACTCAACAAGCAAAATAAAATGTCGGATAGTAAACAATTTGTGTACGTAACAAAATGACCTATTTCCCTCTTGCAAAAGGTATGAAATCATCCATCTGGTGATATTTTAGAAGAGGTTGTTGCAGAGTATGTAGGATTCAGGTAACACCGCTAGGGTAGGAATACATTTGGCCACCCACGAGTATCACCGTTCCCCTTAATCACTTTTTTCATTATTAAAATACACGTTGTTTTAAGTGCATGTAATAGATGATGCTTGCAAACTCTATGCAGTAAGCTTGTATTGCAGGAGCACATCGGGGCCATGTACAGAACTGCATCTAACTTACTTGGTCAAAACAGATTTAACAGGGACAGTTCCATGAACGTTATCCTTCACGTTTATTTTTCTATTACCATTTCATTTAAGGCTGAGGTGTTTATCAAATGTATTAATAAAGTATCACCAGTACAGAACAGAAATAGTTCACTATGATTATGAATAGTAAATTCAGAGAAGCTCTGAAAAACTTTCACAGCCAGTACATAATATAACTCTTTATTTAACATTATTTATAGCATTATCATGTTTCTCAACGGCTATTCTGCACACCATCCAGTTCAAATTCAAACTAATGGAACATATTTTGATGTTTGTAGGAAAAACGTAACTACAGTAAGAGCCCTTAAATAAACAGTAACATAGCTGTTATAAAACAGAAAGCTTACCGTTAAAAGTAACACCACTTATTTATTTTTTTAATTCATGAAAATATTAGTTGACTACAGTGTATTTCTTTAAATAGTAATTTTAGATGCATGACAGCTTTTTTTTGTTTAAAAATAAGTTACAAGAAATTACATTTCAGTCATTATTTTTACTTCTGTTGTAATCTGTGCTTTATCTGTTTTAGCCATTTTTTATTGTACATTTATTTACAGTGTAGGTAGGTTACAAAGCACCCCTGTTAACACTATCACTATCCCCTCCTTCATAAACTTTATATTAACAGGCCAAACACACACACACACATACGCCCACAGCAATCACTACCCCCAAACTTCATCATTAGAAACAGCCTCATAAATATAAAACTACCCAATTGTAATTCCATTTATGTATATAATTAAAATGCGGGGGCTTTCAAAGTAGTTTAAACTTGTTTAGACTTGTTTATTTTGTCTCTGTACCAGGGACGCAACAACACAATGAGAATGTTAGCATACAAACACTTGGTGGTGAGGGGGGTGTAAGGACAGTATGGCCTGGTTGATGTAAACAATAGATACGTTAAATCCATTTCTAAGCACAAGCTCCCTGGAAAAGTTGTCCCATTGGTTTTCTGTAATTAAATAAAACATAAAATTATCTCCCTGGAAAAAGCAGCAAGGCTCTGTCCAGCAAATAAAACATAAAAAAAATATATTATTATTTATTTCTTAGCAGATGCCCTTACCCAAGGGTGACTTACAGTTGTATACAAAAAATACATATCAAGAAGTACAGTATATACCCCTGTGACAGAAATACAATGAGTTCTGGTGATAAATCTTCCTCCCGACCTGTGAGGGCGCTAAAGAACGGGAGGAGAAGTATCTGGAAGGGCTGGCCTGACAGTTCGTTTCCGGGACCGGGAAGTGGGTAAGCCTGGAAGGAAGCGAGACTCTGTTGTAAGACCGTATTGATTTGACAGGTAAACGAGGGGCAGCTGCAAGTAATGAGGCAGCTGCAACCGTTTACCTAGATATCATGCGGGATTACATATAGGGGCCAGGGTAACGCTGTTCTTTTCCTTCGTTTGGGTTAAGCCAAGGACCGAGAAGGACGTTAGTTTGTGTTTGTTTATCACTGTACAATAACTGTCTGTGTTTTTGAAACCACCAGACAGCTAAAGCACATCCAGAGTTGTCGCCTTGGGCCAGCACAAGCCGGATCACCACTGCACGAACTGTCACGGAATAAAAAAGTGTATTCACTCACCACCAGCACGACTGCACGCACCCGAGACGGGTGAACGTGTTTTTGTTTTCTTTTTCCAGGACTGTAAACCTGTGTTTTCATCCCCGCGCTCTACACATCGTTGTGTATTGCCGGGGCTTATTATGTATGGTCATTAGACCAGGACTTAAAATAAAATAAAGTTTTTCCACTGGATTATCGTTGTCTGCCTGTCACTCCTGCACCGCATCACCGCTACACCTGTTCCCCTTACTAACCACTTTGCCACAACCCCTTATGTAGGTTACATACAAAAAACATACAAAAAGACTCTTGTATATATTTATAAAAGAAAAAAAAACATAATGATTTATTTTCAATGTCTAACGTTCGAAATATACACGTCAATTCCACATGTATTACATACATCCTAACTAGTCATATATTTAAAAAACAGCTTTTTTTAAAAAAACAAAAAAACAAAAAACTACATCCTTAATGATAACATCTTTACCGCGTCTCTCGAATTGTCTGAAAGCATGGCCCCCATACTAGCACCCCCTCTGCCCAAGCCGATTCAAAAATATCTCTTTCACTGAAACCTGTAGGAAATCTGATTCAAAACCTGCTGCAGGGTCCGGGTGTACCTTCCTGATACGAATAATTTTGCTCTGGAAAATGGATTTAACGTATCTATTGTTTACATCAACCAGGCCATACTGTCCTTACACCCTGTGGCAATGTGCCCCGCCCCTGTGTGCAATTGTGTGTTATGTGTTGTATGTTGCGTGTGTTAATGTTGGTGTATAGATTGGTACACAGGATATAAACGGGTCTGTGTTTCACGTGTATTTAAAAAGTGTAGATTTGTATTTAGGCACGAGGAGAGCACAAATCACTTCACGTGCTGGTTAAATGTAATATGTGAGCACGGGGTTGCACAGAATTAGTTCACGTGCTGGGATTCAAGTGAATAATTAATTAGTAATTGAATCCCAGCACAACAGTATATATAGATGCACATTTTCATGAAGTCGGGGTTGGGTGTTCGAGAGTGGAGAACGGGTGTGGAGAAGGAGAAACTAAATAGTGAAAGAATGCGTAACTATAAGTGTTGTACTCACCGTGTTTGTTTGTCTCTGTGCACCGTTTGTTAAGTGTTTAGTACGTTTTGTTTGTCTATTTATTTTGGCGCAAGTGGTGTGTCCTGTTTTTGTGTTTAAAACCTTTTATTTTCTGTTCTGTTTATTAAATGCTGAGCGACAGCATTCGCTCAGCTCCATCAAACCACAACTCTCTGTCTGTTTATTTCCTGCATCTGGTCTGACGCCACCCACTCCGGCCGTCTTTGTGACACACCCCCTCACCACCAAGTGTTTGTATGCTAACATTCTCATTGTGTTGTTGCGTCCCTGGTACAGAGACAAAATAAACAAGTCTAAACAAGTTTAAACTACTTTGAAAGCCCCCGCATTTTAATTATATACATAAATGGAATTGCAATTGGGTAGTTTTATATTTATGAGGCTGTTTCTAATGATGACGTTTGGGGGTAGTGATTGCTGTGGGCGTATGTGTGTGTGTGTTTGGCCTGTTAATATAAAGTTTATGAAGGAGGGGATAGTGATAGTGTTAACAGGGGTGCTTTGTAACCTACTGTGGCAAAGTGCCCCCCCTGTGTATGTTATATGTTACGTGTTGTGTGTAAATGTTGGTGTATAGGCATTGGTACACGGGATATAAGCGGTCTGTGTTTCACGTGTGTGTAAATTGTATATTTGTATTTAGGCACGAGGATGGCACATCACATCACGTGCAAGTAAAAAGTAATATGTGAGCACGGGGAATTGCACTTTAATTAATTCACGTGCAGTTGTACCGAGATTCCAATTGAATGATTAACTAGCAATCGAATCTCGGTACAACTGCATAAAAGCTGCATGTTTTCACTCACTGGGGGTTAGGTGTTCGGTGAGTGGAGAACGAGTGTGGAGAAGGAGGTAAAAAGAATAATAATAATAATAATAATAATAATAATAATAATAATAATAATAATAATAATAATAATAATAATAATAATAAGGAAAGAACTGTCTCACTCACCGTGTTTCGTTTGTCTGTCTGTCTGTGTACTGTCTAGTCCGTTTTGTTCGTCTGTTTATTTTGGCTACAAGTGCCGTGTCCTGTGTTTTTGTGTTTCAAACCTTTTATTTTCTGTTCTGTTTATTAAATGCTGAGCACGATCACGCGCTCAGCCTAACCATAATCCAAGTCCCTGTGTGTTACTTCCTGCATCTGGTATGACGCCACCAACTCCGGCCGTCTTTGTGACACGTGGTGTCAGAACCGGGACGACAGCGCCTCCAGGGCTCAGGCCAGAGCGGGAACCGCAGTTTGTTTTTGGAAAAAAAAAACAAAAAAACAAAAGGAGAAGAAATGGGGAGAAGAGGCTGGAGAAGAGCACAGGAGGGCAAAGGGAGAAAGGCAGAAGCAGGGCTGTGGTGTTTTGACTGTGGCCAAACTAGCCACACCACCATACCCTGCTCCGTCCACAGGACCCTACAGGCAATGGCCCAAAGACTGGGATGGGGGAGTGGTGCCCTGGCTGTGGGGCATATGGGCACACGTTGGCCCTATGCCCCATGCAGGATGAAGAAGAGGAGCCCTTGTTGCCACGTCCACAGCCCGAGTGGGAGGAGCCCGAACGTCCACAGCCCGAGTGGGAGGAGCCCGAACGTCCACAGCCCGAGTGGGAGGAGCCCGAACGTCCACAGCCCGAGTGGGAGGAGCCCGAACGTCCACAGCCCGAGTGGGAGGAGCCTGAGCGTCCACAGCCCGAGAGGGAGGAGTCGGTGCGTCCACGGCCCGAGAGGGAGGAGTCGGTGCGTCCACGGCCCGAGAGGGAGGAGTCGGTGCGTCCACGGCCCGAGAGGGAGGAGTCGGTGCGTCCACGGCCCGAGAGGGAGGAGTCGGGGCGTCCTAGGTCCGGAGGGGAGGAGCCAGTGCGTCCTGTGTCCGGAGGGGAGGAGCTGAAGGCCCAAACCCCTATTTTTTTTTGGGAGGGACGAGGGCGTGAAGCTCAGGCTCCACAGCAGCCGCTGTTTTTGCTGCTGAAGGGAGCCCAGCGGAGACGCCCGCCACCAGCTCTACCCCCGCTGTCGGAGGAGCCGGCAGCGCCACCAGCCCTACCCCTGCGGTCGGAGGAGCCGGCAGCGCCACCACCACCACCCGAGGGAGAGGAGCAGGAGCTGCCTCTGCCTCCACCACCACCACCCGAGGGAGAGGAGCAGGAGCTGCCTCTGCCTCCACCACCTGAGGGAGAGGAGCAGGAGCTGCCTCTGCCTCCACCACCACCACCCGAGGGAGAGGAGCAGGAGCATTTCCACCATTTCAATTTTGTCCGTCGTGCTCCCCACCGGGTTCTCCCATTTCATATGGGGGAAGTTGAAATCCCCCATAAGTATGACTTCTCCTATTCTACACGCATTTCTAATGTCATTGTATAACAGATTATTTTGCTCAGTGTCTGAATTTGGTGGTCTATAGCATGCTCCTATTATTATGCTGTGACAGGATTGGCAGAGGTTGAGACTCAGAGACAGTTTGAAGTTCAAAATAAAGCTTTTTAATAAACAAAAATAATCAAATAAATAGGCACAAGGGCCAAACAAAAAGGTTTCCAGCACAAAATAAACACCAAACAAAACTTACAAATAAAGTTTCCAGGCTGGGCGTTGCCTTCACTGGTCAAAAAACACAGCACACACAAAAACACTTCTCCTCTTCTAGAACTCTCCCCCCTAGCCAGGGCCTCTCCCCTGGCTTTTATCCCCTGTGGCTGGAGCCCAATTAATCAATAATTGCTGATTATTCAATTAGGGCTCCAGCCACATTCTCGCATGTTTTCCTGGCGGGAAGAATTTTAACCCCCTCCCTGCCAGTCCCAACCACATTCATAAAGACGGGGCAGTCCCCCGTCACATATCCCCCCCCTTGTGCCAAGCACAACATGGCCTAAATGGCCACCTCCCCCCTCAGTCTCAGTCCCGGAAGAGGGGGAAGCACAGTGTCCATGGGGATGGCCATGGTGGGACGTCCGGCACCACCCAATTCTTCGTGGCCGGCAGCTCCGTCTTCCGGGGCTCCGGCCACACACTATCCTGCCGCAAAAGTGCCGCTGGGGGAGATGGTCTCCTGACCTCCCTCCCCCTCTTCATGGCCGGCAACTCCCCTCCGTGGGGCTCCGGCCATAGTGTAGCGACCCCAGGCGAAGCAGGATCCCCGAAGACCCCAGGCGACGGCAGCAGCAGCGGACCCTCGGGAGGCGACGGCAGCAGCAGCAGACCCTCGGGAGGCGACGGCAGCAGCAGCGGACCCTCGGGAGATGACGGCAGCAGCAGCGGACCCTCGGGAGGCGACGGCAGCAGCAGCGGACCCTCGGGAGGCGACGGCAGCAGCAGCGGACCCTCGGGAGGCAACGGCAGCAGCAGCGGACCCTCGGGAGGCGACGGCAGCAGCAGCGGACCCTCGGGAGGCGGAGACGGGAACGGCGGCCCGGCTCCCTCTGGTGGCGGAGGCGGGAACGGCGGCCCGACTCCCTCTGGTGGCGGAGGCGGGAACGGCGGCCCGACTCCCTCTGGTGGCGGAGGCGGGAACAACGGCTCGTCTCCATCTGCTGGCGGAGGCGGGAACGGCAACTCGTCTCCCTCTGCTGGCGGAGGCGGGAACGGCAACTCGTCTCCCTCTGCTGGCGGAGGCGGGAACGGCAACTCGTCTCCCTCTGCTGGCGGAGGCGGGAACAACAACTCGTCACCCTCTGCTGGCGGAGGTGGGAACAGCAACTCGTCTCCCTCTGCTGGCGGAGGCGGGAACAGCAACTCTGGTCCTTCCGGCGGCGCTGGACCCTCTGGACCCTCTGGACCCCCTGGCGATGTGGGACCCCCTGGCCCCTCTGGTGACGCTGGACCCTCTGGACCCCCTGGCGGCGTGGACAGGCAGGCAACCCCAGGCGATATGGACAGGCAAGCAACCCCAGGCGATGCGGACAGGCAGGCAACCCCAGGCGATGCGGACAGGCAGGCAACCCCAGGCGATGCGGACAGGCAGGCAACCCCAGGCGATGGAGGGAGAGACAGCTCCGGCTGTTCCCCCTCTGCTGGCGGTGGAGGGAGAGACAGCTCCGGCTGTTCCCCCTCTGCTGGCGGTGGAGGTGGGAACAGCCTGTATTCTTCCCCTGCGGGTCCCTTCAGCCCTGGGCCTGTGGGCTTCCCGTTCTCGGGCCGTGGACGCACCGACTCCTCCCGCTCGGGCTGTGGACGTTCCGGCTCCTCCCTCTCGGGCTGTGGACGTTCCGGCTCCTCCCTCTCGGGCTGTGGACGTTCGGGCTCCTCCCTCTCGGGCTGTGGACGTTCGGGCTTCCCCTCTCTGGACGACGGCAGCGGCTCCCCCTCTCTGGGCGACGGCAGTGCCTCCCCTTCTGGCTCTCGGGACGACGGCTCCTCCCCTTCTGGCTCTCGGGACGGCGGCTCCTCCCCTTCTGGCTCTCGGGACGGCGGCTCCTCCCCTTCTGGCTCTCGGGACGGCGGCTCCTCCCCTTCTGGCTCTCGGGACGGCGGCTCCTCCCCTTCTGGCTCTCGGGACGGCGGCTCCTCCCCTTCTGGCTCTCGGGACGACAGCTCACCCCTCTCTGGCTCTCGGGAAGACAGCTCTACCTTCTTTATTGGAATGACTGGGGGCTCTCCCATATCTACCGCCAGGTAGTTAACGACCATCAGAGCCAGCTCTGCGAAGGACGCCGGGTGATGCTGTTCCTCCCACTTTTCCCACCTCCCCCCATCTCGACGGCACAGCGTGTTGATAACTATGGGGAGGTCGTGGAAGAGGTCTGCCTCAGGGTGCATCAACCAGTCCCATATTTCCTGGGATGGTGGTGAAGGTGGTGATGTTGGAAGTGGTGGGGTGGCTGCCAAGGACGGGGTTTGCAGCTGCTCCTAGTCCAGATTGTGGGGGCATCCTGCCCAGCTGTGGCCATCCGCCTCACAGCGCCCACACCAGTCAGCTGGTGGCCCATCTGGACAGGACCTCCACCGATGATCCACCTTCCCGCACCAAGAGCACCAGGGAAAAAGGCTGGCTGGGTCCTCCAGCTGGGGTGGCTGTTGTTGCAGCAGCTTACATTTCTTCACCTGCTGCATCTCCTGCCTTTGCCGCTGTCTGCTCTTCTTCCCCATTTTCTCTTTTTTTTCCCAAAAAAAACTCCCAAAATTCAAGAAAAAAAAAAAAATACTGCTCTGAGCCTCCAGGTGGCGCTATCCCGTTTCTGACACCAACTGTGACAGGATTGGCAGAGGTTGAGACTCAGAGACAGTTTGAAGTTCAAAATAAAGCTTTTTAATAAACAAAAATAATCAAATAAATAGGCACAAGGGCCAAACAAAAAGGTTTCCAGCACAAAATAAACACCAAACAAAACTTACAAATAAAGTTTCCAGGCTGGGCGTTGCCTTCACTGGTCAAAAAACACAGCACACACAAAAACACTTCTCCTCTTCTAGAACTATCCCCCCTAGCCAGGGCCTCTCCCCTGGCTTTTATCCCCTGTGGCTGGAGCCCAATTAATCAATAATTGCTGATTATTCAATTAGGGCTCCAGCCACATTCTCGCATGTTTTCCTGGCAGGGAAGAATTTTAACCCCCTCCCTGCCAGTCCCAACCACATTCACAAAGATGGGGCAGTCCCCGTCACATATGCCCTTTGAATTTCTGTCTATTATTCTGCCCCATATTGATTTGGTGTTCTTTTCTTTGTCCAGATTTAACACCTGGGCTTCAAGACTATTTCTTATGTATAGCACTACCCCTCCGCCTCTTCTGTCCTGCCTGTCTTTCCTATACAGTGTCTACCCACTAATATTTTATTCGTCTCCATCACTCTCAGGCAAACAAGTTTCTGTAACACCTACCACATCGTAGTTACTTGTTAGTGCAGTAGCTTCAAGTTCTAACATTTTATTTCTGAGACCTCTAGCATTAAGATAAATACATTTAATAGCTGTCTTACCTGAGTTGTTGCCCTTGTTTTGATGTGGTCTCCCTTCTGTTTTTTTTCTCTCCCCCCCCCCCCTTTCTAGTTCAAATGCTTCTGGACCTCCTTAAGGATTTTTTCTCAGAGTAGATTGGTTCCCTTTCTGTTTAAGTGCAGTCCATCCCACCTATATAGATAGTCCTTGTTGTAGAATGCGCTCCAATGTTCAAGAAAGGTGAAGCCTTCCTGTGTGCACCACGATTTCAGCCATGCATTTTGATTTTGTATTTCCAGCTGTCCATATGGTCCTTTGCAAGGTGCCGGCAGTATCCCAGAAAATACCACAGTTTTGTCTTTTAATTTCCTTCCTAGCTCTCTGAATTTGTTTTGCAGGGATCTTGGCCTGTCTCTTCCAATGTTGCTTGTACCGTTGTGGACAACTACTACCGGGTCGTCTCCTGTTCGTTCTAGGAGCCTGTCCACGTTCTCAGTGATGTGCTTGACAGAGGCTCCTGGAGGGCAGCACACTGTTGTAGTAAGAGGGTCCAAACTGCGATCTGAACTTGCTGTGTTTCTCAGTATGGAGTCCCCAACAATCATGACCTCCCTTCTTTTTGCTGCCTGGCCAGCACTGTTTATAGGGTCCTGGATGTTGTTCCTTTCATTCTCTCGATGTTGGTTTAGATCATCTAAATGTTGAAGTGGCTCAAATTTGTTGGATGTCCGTGTTTCCGTGTTTTACGAAGTTTCTTTTTTCCCCTGCTTCTGCCTATCTGAACCCAGCTGTTTCGACTCTCTTCCATCTCCCTGGTGGCTTTCAGTCTGCTAGGGGTGCAGACTTCCATGAATTGTGGGTGTGTCAGCTCCTCAAGCTCCTGTTGCTGTCTCATTTCCTCCAGCTCCATTTCTAGCACATTTACTAGTTTAAGCAAGTCCTGGATTTTGCAGCACTTTATACACACTTGGTTGAGCTCTGTTGGGTTTTCTCGGATTTCCCACATCATGCAGTTGTCACAGATTACTGGCTTATGTTCTTACTGCTTGCGCGCCGCAACCCCCTCCTACGAACCATGTTATCAGAATATTACAAGCAAGTTCACTCGTTTCCGAAGTTCCAACGAGTAAAGGGAAGTCAAAAACGTATTCCATTTCTATTATTTGGGGATAAGGGGGTTATAATATGTCTATGTGGCCCGCCAATGATCGCAGGGTTACTTATGTGGCCCTCCACAATATTTTAGTGGGGAACACTGCTTTATATAATAAGTTAAAAAAAAAACTCCCGCCCCTACGCAGCACGTACGTTTTCAGAGTAATAAACGTGACAAAAAAATAAAACCCAGAGAAGAGACTAGAGGAAGGCTGCATTTCAGGATCAGATTTTGCTAGTTAAATTGTCAATTTTATTTAATTTTAATAATGCCGTCAGACATTTGGAAATACGCTGTTTGTGGAGTTTTAATGAGCTTCTGTGGCAAAACTAGCAACCTACGGGATCATTTAGTAAGACAGCACCCGACAAAATACGACAGCGGGAACACAAGTAAAAAAACAAAAGTAAGCAACACCTTCAGTGACAGCTTATTTTGGAAAGAAAATCCAAAAGGCATTAGAGCAAAATAAATAACAGGCTTGATCGTGGATGTTGACACACAAGATAGCAGACCTCTTAGTATAGTAGAGGGAGCTACATTTAATAATCTGATTGCGAATCTTGTTCCGGGCTATGAAATGTCCTGTCGAAAGACAATCTCCAAATGCATTACTCTGGATCACGAAACTGCAAAGGAAAAGCTTAGAAGGGATTTAAGCCAGGAAGGTAATTCAATGTCCATCACTACCGATGTATGGACAAGCATGGCACAAGAAGCATCACCTGCCATTACATTAACAAAACTAGGAACTCGAGTCAAAAGTATTAGCGACACAAAAATTACATGAGAGACACACAGCTGTGAATTTAGCAGAAGCGATCAATCAGATAAACACAGAGTTTGAAGTGGCTACAAAAGTAATAGCTTGTGTTCATGACAACGCGGGCAATGTGTGCAGAGCAATATCTTTGCTTTCTGCACGCGAGTGTGCTATGTTACTTTATATAAATCTCTGCATTCAGAAAAGCTTGGAGGATGTACGACAAGTCTATACGTTAGTGACAGCAGCAAGGAGACTGGTTGCACATTTTAAAAAGTCTGAGATGGCAGCAAGCGCTTTAAATAGGAAACAAACAGAAATGCTGAACACACAAAAAGCACCACTCAAGTTAATACAGGACATACAAACAAGGTGGAACACGGTTTATTATATGTTTGAACGCCTTCTTGAATTAAAATGGCCAGTTCTTGCTGTTTTGTCCAAAAAGTCTGACGTAGCTACTTTAGATCTCACGACTGAGCAGTGGAAGCTAATGGCTGAGATACTACCTCTACTACTGCGTAATTTGTCTCAGCGATTCTGTTTACATCAGCTGAATGACCCAAGTAATGAGGTTATGCCACTGCTTTTTGAGTCATTTCTTGACTCCATGATTTCACCATCTGGATTTCCTATCCGAACAAGCCAAAGCCTGCGTGCTGAAGCACTGTCTTCCAAAACTAGTGAGGCTGGTGAAGGACAACCTCGAAAATGACAGAAATCGTGCCTGTACAAGTGAGTGCAGCACAGAGGACTTACCTGTTAAAAAGAAAATGAAGACCGAACAAGCAATGGAATTGTTACTTCGTGGACGGCAATAAACACACACTACTTCCAAGGAAACCTTAATCCAACAAGAGATGACTATTTATGCTTCTGAAACGCCATTAAATATCAGTGAAGATCCCCTGATTTGGTGCAAAAATAACCAGACGCGCTTTCCCAACCTAGCAGCCTTGGCAAAGAGCATTATTATTATTATTATTATTATTTATTTCTTAGCAGACGCCCTTATGCAGGGCGACTTACAATTGTTACAAGATATCACATTATACATTATTTCACATTATACAGATATCACATTATTTTTACATACAATTACCCATTTATACAGTTGGGTTTTTACTGGAGCAATCTAGGTAAAGTACCTTGCTCAAGGGTACAACAGCAGTGTCCCCCACTGGGGATTGAACCCACAACCCTCCGGTCAAGAGTCCAGAGCCCTAACCACTACTCCACACTGCTGCCTGTAAAGTATCCCTGCAACATCAATCCAGAGCGAGCGAGAGTTCAGCAAAGCAGGGATGCTTGTGAGCAAACTCCGTTCTTCTTTGAAACCGGGGAATGTGGATGCTGTATATTTCTGAATAAAAACAGTAAATAAGCTCTGGAGAGAGCACAGACTTTGTTACTTTAAATAGTTATTCTTGTGTTCCCCATTGGAGTCCCCCCCCCCCCATCCAGTTGCTGTCAAGACATCTTAAGGTAAGACAGTAATATTTTTAATGTTTTATTAACTTTTTGTGGGGAACCTCGCCGACAGTGTGACTAGACATAAATAATTATAAATGTGTAGTTTTAAGTTTAACTGGACAAACGTTTACTTTTCGTGATTAGATTTGATGAAAATATATGTACATATTATTTACACGTTTCTTTTGTGTTATGAAAAAAACAATGTATCGGGTCTTTATGAAAACGATGCATCGATAGTAAAAAAAACCCCACTATCGTCCCAGCCCTATCATCTAGACAATGTGGGGAAGCTATAAAAGAAGGCCAACAAGATGCTCGGATATATAGTGAAAAGTGTTGAATTTAAATCTAGGGAAATAATGATAAAACTTTACAATGCATTAGTAAGACCTCACCTAGAATACTGTGTTCAGTTCTAGTCACCTCGCTACAAAAAGGATATTGCTGCACTAGAAAGAGTACAAAGAAGAGTGACCAGAATTATTCCGGGTTTAAAAGGCATGTCGTATGCAGAGAGGCTAAAAGAATTGAATCTATTCAGTCTTGAACAAAGAAAACTATGCGGTGATCTGATTCAAGCATTCAAAATTCTAAAAGGTATTGACAATGTCGACCCTGGGGAGTTTTTTGACATGAAAAAAGAAACAAGGACCAGGGGTCACAAGTGGAGATTATGTTCTTATGTTCTAGTTACTAAATGACAAATACATTATGATATTCTGAAGCAGCTTTTAGTGATTGGCTTCCTGTGCCTTGAAGGATTGGTTTGAAGCAGTGAAATTATTTGAATGACATCCTCCTTATCAGCCAGAACACACTCTGAGATCTGCTGATGCTGCCTTCTGTGTATTCTGAGGGTGAATCACAAAAGGAAGGGAGAGGCTGGTTTCTGTTCTAATGCTCCTGGACTCTGGAACTTTACATTATCTTTTTTGTTTTATCAGAGATTCACCCTCAATTGCTATTTTAAAATCTCGACTAAAACCATATTTTTATAATATTGCCTTTACTTAACTTAAAATGTTTTAGTTTGAGTTCTGACGTTACTCTTTGCCTTTGATGAGTATAATGATTAGATTGTATTTGATTGTTTTTCTTCTTACCATCTTTTTTTCCTTGCTGTTGTTAAATTTTGTGCTTTGTTTTGTACTCCACATGAATGGCGCTTTATCTTCTTGAGAGCTACCATACAATATACTGTACAAGACAAGTACAAATTGCAAATAATATACTGCATGGTCTCGAGAGGCAACCTGATCAGACATTTACAGTGGAAAAAAACAATTTTAATTTGCCAAAATGTGTCAAATTAAAGATTCTGTACCATAACGCAACACATAGACTGAGGTCTCACGAGGATATAAATATTTATTATTTTTATTAAATGGGATTCAGCAGACATTTCATTTGATTTATTTTATGTATTTATATAGCGCCTTTCATGCCGAAGCAGCTCAAAGCGCTTTACAAAGAAAATACATTTAAAATACAAACACAACAGCATACTGTATATAGTAAGTAAACATATATGAATACTAATATATACTAATATATACAGTCACCTCCAGAATTATTGGCACCCTTGATAAAGATGAGCAAAAAAGGCTGTGTAAAATAAACAACACAGGTAATTAGCTGTATTTTATGCTCAAATATATGGGAAAACCATATTCTAATACAATTGCTCAGAGAAAACGTTTTTTTTTATTAACAAGTAATAAAATGTTCTTAAAAAGATGCCAGAATTATTGGCACCCCTAAAGATTCTTATAAATAAAATCAAACAAAATTAAATCTGCATTAACATTCTACTTCTTTAAGTTCATCTCAGTCTTAAGGAACTGTATTGTGGACTTCCATGGCTTCCTGTTTCACTGGGGTATAAAAATGAGGTAACATGCATATGAAATCCATTTGTCATCCATCACCATGGGGAAAGGCAAAGAACTCACAAATGAAAAGAGACAAATGGTTGTTGACCTTCATAAATCAGGCAATGGGTACAAAACAATAGCTAAAAAACTAAATATACCACTTACCACTATTAGGGCAATAATTAAGAAGTTCAAATCCACTGGAACAGTGGTAAACTTGCCTGGTAGAGGACACAAGTGTATCTTGCCCCCACGCACAGTGAGGCAGATGGTTCGGGAGGCAAAGGGAAATCCAAGGACCACAGTTGGAGAATTACAGAACTTGGTTGCATCTTGGGGTCACCAAGTCTCAATACAACCAAAAGACCAAACAGATTAAAAATACATTCAATTTAAAAGGTTATGTTATAAAAATGTGTCTTAAGTCTTACTTTAAAAATTGCCATTGAAGGTGCATCTCTGACAGAGGATGGCAGTGAGTTCCACAATCTGGGTGCATTATAACAAAAAGCAGCCCCCCCTTATTGCGCTTTACCCTCGGAACACAAAGCAAGCCACTGTCAGCTGACCTCAATGTACGCGTAGGCTGATATGGAGTCAACATCTCAGTTAAATAGTCTGGTGCCTGGCCATTAAGTGCTTTGAAAGTAAGTAATGGAATTTTAAAATCAATCCTATAATGAACTGGAAGCCAGTGTAGCGACGCCAACACAGGAGTAATGTGTGGAGACATGAGTTGTGAATAGTGACGGGCATATCCAAAGAAGCAGAAGCAGCCATTAGCTCTGTTTGTGGCAAAAAGCTGGTTGTGGAACTTGAAGACAGGAGGAGGAAAGTAGTGTCGCTGAAAAGGTTTAGGTAGTAAGTTAACTGAGCTGTTTAGGGGATGGATATCAGGATGGACATCAGGAGGTGTCGTGGTCTGTTTTTTCAAAACTTTTAATCTGCATGACAGTGATCCAGTCTATTTTTTTTGTTTGCATGACTGGGTTTGGCCATTTTTTTAGTGGGCCATAATTTGAATGCCGGGGAACTTCCCGGGTATGTGGCCTGTGGACTTCAGACCCAAACTCCCAGTATCAAGCTTCATAAAGCACACAGGTAAACTGGTTGGCACTATCAAACTCTACATCGGAACTGAAAACTGAAACAGAGGCAAAGAGAGACTTTTTGAAAGGTAAAGTTTAATAATATTTTTTTTCCCCAAATGCTAAAAAAAGGAACATTATGTGTTATGTTGCTTATTATTTACTGTATATAAGAACATAAGAACATAAGAAAGTTTACAAACGAGAGGAAGCCATTTGGCCCATCCTGCTTGTTTGGCTGTTTGTAGATTATTGATTCCAGAATCTCACCAAGCAGCTTCTTGAAGGATCCCGGGTGTCAGCTTCAACAACATTACGTTATAATATGTTACACTCAATCACTGAATTTGGAAACTCACTGAAAAAATATGTCCAAATTTTAAAAGACAGAAATGAAATGTTATTTTGATATTGCGTATATTATTTTAATGTGCCACCACAAGTTGGGCATCATTGTAAAGCTTGTGCATTTCGAAATCTATTTTATTTTGAAGAGAAACATTCAAGCTTAAAGCCCAACTAGTGATGGTACATCCAGGCTGTTGGTGTGATTTCACCTGTAGAATACGATCATATTCCATATAAGTAGATGTGTTATCGAAAAATGAAAAAAAATACTTCTGTCACTGGGACGCTTTGACCCGGTATCGAGGCAGTAGAATGATGAACATTTTCAGAATGTCCTTGGGAACTGTCAACTTTTTGCTTTGCATTTACAAAGGTAGTGTGTCTCCTGATAAATAAGTAAGTAAATAAATAAATTAATTAATTAATTATAATAATAAAGACTTTGTTTGCTTTTCTGTTTTGTTGTTTGCCTGTTACTTTTCATTCCACAATTCGTTTAAATCTCTTTATACAAAGACTGATACAGTGTTCTATTTTTCTCTGATGCGTTCTTTGCTGGTTTTGTCTTTTCCATTGTGATTTTTGTTTGTTTGTAGCAGTTTTTTCTTTTGTAGCAGTTTTGTTTTTTGTTTTCAGGTGGGTTGTTTGCAGCTGTTTTTTTTTCCTAATGGGTCAAAAACGCATAGTAGAGTACATGTTTCAAACATTCACTACACATACTCATTTGGACCAATCAGAGCTCATAAATTAATATGGTACCAATTTTGATTGGTACTGTGACAGAGATCGAATGAGTCTTAGTGTTAGATCTCCCTCTCGACCTGTGAGAGCACGGTATACGAGGAACAGAGTACCCTTAATGAAATGGCACGACAATTTATTCCGTAGGGTAGATGGAAGTCGGTCAGTTCGGAAGGGGGCGGAGCCATGGCACCCGAGCTCAGTGACCCAGACGGTAAGCGGCGTGGCATCCGAGGACTGGAGGAGCGGATGCGCTCGTTAACCTCGGGGTCATGGGCGAGGGTATAAATAGGGGGCATGGCTTGAGTGATCTGTTCCTTTGCAGATGGTTAAACCAAATAACCTAGAAGGAGCCCGTCTTGTTTGTGCTAAAAACCGTGAGTGATTGCTTGTCTGTGTATTTACACTGTGTGTCTTGTGTGTCGTTTCTCACAAAGATTACTGAGCACGATCCGGAGCTGCAGCCGCCGGCCAGCGAAAAACCCGGACTTCACCACGCACCTTTGCACTACAGGAACTGTCTTTTGTTTGCACCTTTAGCACTTTAATCACGCACTGTCTTTGTGTTTGTGTTTAGTGTGGGTGTCTGAACGGGACTTTGGGGTTGCGGGTCAAACCCGTAGGATTTACAAATAGAAGTGATACACGCCGCTGTATCACTTCCAGCACTATTATTATTTGCAGGTTTTGCCTTAAGGCTCTGGACATTTATTAAATTAAATAAACACCCTTGCACCTGTACCAACGTTGTCTGTGTGATTCTTCTGCACTGCACTCACCTGCACGTCATTACCACTTTGCCACACGTGGTGGGATGGACTACGCAACACTGTCGGCGCTGCTGGAGCAGCTGGACAGCAGACGGGAGGGGGAGGAAAGACGGAGAGAGGAGAGGTACACCGCGCTGATCGAGAGGGTCGGGCTGGCAATACCTCCCACAGCAGCAGCGGAACGCGGCTTCATAGCGCCCAAAGCAAGGACGCATAAAATGACGGCGGATGATGATCCAGAGGCATACCTGGTGGCATTTGAGCGGCTGGCTACCACCGCGTCATGGCCCTGACAGTTCTGGGCAAGCCAGCTGGGACCCTGCCTGATTGGGGAAGCGCAGGCAGCCTACCAGGCGATGGGGGATGACGACGCCGCTCAATATGACCTGGTAAAACTGGCTATTCTCCGCCGTCTTAACATTACGGAGGAAACGCACCGAGTGAGGTTCAGGGAGTACAGGAGGTCCCCGAACGTACGCCCCAGGGTGGTCGCGCAGAAGCTCTGTGACCACATGATACACTGGCTCACCCCGGCGCTAAAAACAACTGCCCAGATGGGGTAGGCCATCGTTATTGAGCAGTTTTGTCATGTGGTCGGCGCCGAGACCCAAGGATGGATACGGCGCCACAACCCCAACACCCTGGAACAGGCAGTCAAGCTCGCTGAGGACTTCGAGGACTCCCTGGTATCCGCCCAGACCGGGCTACTCACCCCGCTACCTCAACGGAGCAGCCGAGCCCCACCTCCTCTCTCTGCTCCATCAGCCCCACCACCAGGACCGGGTCAACGACCTCCGAGAGCACCAACCCCAATGGGCGACCTTGCCTCCTCTTCATGGAGACCAAGGTTGGCCCCCAGCTGGGGTAGAGGTGCTGCCCCTGCCCCGTTGCCATACCAGCAGCGGGACAGACCATTTAATACTGTGCCCTCCTTTCCCCCTACCTGTTTTAGGTGCCGCCAGCCGGGACATCAGGCTAGGTCATGCCCATCTGCGATGGAGTGTGACGTGGCCGTCTGTAATCTGGCATCTGAAGCGGGTAAGCGAGGGAAAAATGGTCGGGAGGGGCCTTGTATTGTTAAGGTGATTTTTGGAAATGTGAAGACCCATGCATTAGTGGACACAGGGTGTGGTCAGACCTTAATTAGAGCATCTCTCTTGGGCGGTATGGTGTGGCAGCCACAAGGTCAGGTGGCGATCTCCTGTATCCATGGAGACACGGCAACATACCCCACAGTAAATGCATATTTATCGGTCGGTCCGATGAAACGTTCCCTGGTAGTTGGGGTAGCGGAAAGGTTACCACATCCCATTATTCTGGGTCGGGACTGGCCCAACTATAAAGATTTATTGAAATTAAGGGCAGTCCCGGCCATACACGCAAATGTGGCAGAAAAAGTAGAAGGGGAAATGATTGGTAATGTTTTTCCCTTTCAAGCGGAAATGTTCTCTCCTCTGTTCCGGCCGAAAAAAACAAACAAAGAGAGAAGGCTGCGGAAATGGGAGGGAGCGTTAATGAGACAAGGCTGGGGGCTGGTGGGAGCCTGTTATAACGGTGAAAAACGTCAGTCGAAGGGGGTCGGAACGCAGTGTGACCGAGAGGGCGAGGTTACTGGGCCATCAAAGGCAGATGTTACTCCCGCCCCGCTCAATATACCGGACATGTGGCACTCGAATGTGAACCTAGTGTGGGAGCAGGACAATGACCCATCACTGGTGCACATTCGGGGACAGGTCCGGTCCATTGAAGGTAAGGATGTTGAAGGCGCTGGGGCACTAGTATTTCCACACTTCATTATCAAGGGGCAATTACTATATAGGGTAAACCTGGCCGCGGGCACAGGAGATCCTGTAACACAATTATTGGTTCCCCCGTCTTGTCGGCTGGAGGTCATGAGGCTGGCGCATGATATCCCTTTTGCGGGGCACCTCGGAGTTGACAAGACAAGGGAACGGATATTGGCTCGATTCTTTTGGCCAGGTCTTTATAAGGAAGTGTCGAAATATGTAGCCACATGCCCAGACTGCCAGAGAGTAGCGCCGGGTCGAGTGCGCCCCGCCCCTTTGGTCCCACTGCCGATTATTTCCACCCCCTTTGAACGCATCGCAGTGGACATAGTCGGCCCTTTGCTACCTTCTGACTCCGGGTATACGCATATATTAGTGGTGGTAGATTACGCAACGCGATACCCAGAGGCAGTTCCATTGAGGTCCACTAGTGCTGCTGCGATAGCCAAAGAACTAGTGCAGATTATGGCAAGAGTAGGGATCCCCAACGAGATATTGACTGATCATGGAACTAATTTCTTGTCAAATACGCTACAGCAGGTATATAAATTACTAAAAATACGTCCCATCAGAACGTCGGTTTATCATCCACAGACGGACGGTTTGGTGGAACGTTTTAATCAGACTCTAAAGGCGATGCTGAGACGATTTGTGAATCAAGAGCAAAAACATTGGGCATCGCTTCTTCCCTACCTCCTTTTTGCAGTGAGAGAGGTGCCGCAGAGTTCGACAGGGTTCTCCCCCTTCGAGCTCTTGTACGGCCGACAGCCTCGCGGCATTCTCGATCTGTTGAGAGAGGGGTGGGAGGAGCACAAAGGCTCGTCCAAAAATGTAGTGCAGCATGTGCTCCTACTGAGAGATCGCCTAGACTTGGTCGGTCGTTTGGCCCAAGACAACCTCAGATCGGCTCAGCATCGACAACAGCAGCATTACAATCAAAATGCCTTAATCCGAACTTTTCGACCTGGAGACAAGGTAATGCTGCTACTTCCCTCAGCGGAATCCAAACTATGTGCTAAATGGCAAGGGCCATATGAGGTGATTCGGGCTATAGGAAAGGTGAATTACGAAATTAAACAGCCCGATCGCCGTAACAAAAAAGAAATTTATCACATAAATTTATTAAAGCCCTGGCAGGCAAGAGAGGTGTTATTCATAGCCCCAGGCAATATAGAGGATGATTTAGGGCCCGAGCTAGAACCCTCTAGCACAAAGAACATTTCGATGGGGGAACAGTTACTTCCTGATCAGCAACGTGAACTACGTAGGTTAATTGAGGAATTTAGCGATGTTTTTTCTAACACGCCCGGTAGAACTAACCTCGCTGAATATGACATTATCTCTCCCCCAGGTGTCACAGTGCGAGAGAGACCTTACCGGATCCCGGAAAGTCGACGGAGTGGCGTTCGCAAAGAGGTATGGGACATGCTCGAACTTGGGGTGATTGAGCCTTCCAGGAGCGAGTGGTGCAGCCCAATTGTGATAGTGGCCAAAAAGGACGGCACCAACCGCTTCTGCGTTGATTTCCGCAAGGTAAACGCTATTGCCAAGTTTGATGCGTATCCCATGCCTCGGGTCGACGAACTCCTAGATAGACTGGGGATGGCGAGGTTCATCTCCACTCTGGATCTGACGAAGGGATATTGGCAGATCCCGTTAACTCGTAGTTCTAGAGAGAAAACCGCATTTTCAACACCAGAGGGGCTGTTTCATTTTACAACCATGCCGTTTGGGTTACATGGTGCGCCTGCTGCCTTCCAGAGACTGATGGACCAGGTTTTACACCCACATCGTGAATATGCGGCAGCGTATATTGATGATGTGGTCATTTACAGCTCCACCTGGCGAGAGCATTTGGCTAGGATCACAGCCGTCCTTCAGTCTCTAAGGGCAGCCCGGCTGACAGCTAATTTGCGAAAATGTGCGTTTGCCAAAAGAGAAACACAATATTTGGGATTTGTAATGGGGAATGGCAGGGTGAAACCCGTTGTCTCCAAGGTCCAGGCCCTGGTAGATGCGGCAACCCCCAAAACCAAGGCTCAAGTGCGGTCGCTACTGGGGTTAGCCGGTTATTACCGCCGCTTTATCCCCGAGTATGCCACAGTGGTTAATCCCTTAGTTGACCTCACCAAAAAGAGCGCACCAAATTTAATTAAATGGTCAGAAGAATGTCAGGGGGCGTTTAATACTGTTAAGCAGAGACTTTGCCAGGCCCCTGCTCTCATCACGCCAGACTTCACTAAGAGATTCATCCTCCACACCGATGCTTCGGATGTCGGGTTGGGTGCAGTCCTGTCTCAAATGGTAGGTGGAGTAGAACATCCTGTTCTGTATATAAGTAAAAAAATGCTCCCTCGGGAGCGCAACTACTCCGTCGTCGAAAAAGAGTGTTTGGCCATGAAATGGGCTACTCACTCTTTAAGATACTACCTGCTGGGACACTCATTTGATCTTGTCACTGACCACGCCCCACTCAAGTGGTTAAGCACAATGAAGGACAGCAATGCCCGGATAACTCGGTGGTATCTGGCATTGCAGCCCTTCATGTACCATATGGTACACCGTGCAGGGAAAGACCACCAAAATGCGGATTATTTTTCCCGGGAGGGGGGAGTAATGGGAAAGGTAGGTTTAGCCGAGTGTTCCTTCGGCTCCACTCTGAGCGGTGGGATATGTGACAGAGATCGAATGAGTCTTAGTGTTAGATCTCCCTCTCGATCTGTGAGAGCACGGTATACGAGGAACAGAGTACCCTTAATGAAATGGCACGACAATTTATTCCGTAGGGTAGATGGAAGTCGGTCAGTTCGGAAGGGGGCGGAGCCATGGCACCCGAGCTCAGTGACCCAGACGGTAAGCGGCGTGGCATCCGAGGACTGGAGGAGCGGATGCGCTCGTTAACCTCGGGGTCATGGGCGAGGGTATAAATAGGGGGCATGGCTTGAGTGATCTGTTCCTTTGCAGATGGTTAAACCAAATAACCTAGAAGGAGCCCGTCTTGTTTGTGCTAAAAACCGTGAGTGATTGCTTGTCTGTGTATTTACACTGTGTGTCTTGTGTGTCGTTTCTCACAAAGATTACTGAGCACGATCCGGAGCTGCAGCCGCCGGCCAGCGAAAAACCCGGACTTCACCACGCACCTTTGCACTACAGGAACTGTCTTTTGTTTGCACCTTTAGCACTTTAATCACGCACTGTCTTTGTGTTTGTGTTTAGTGTGGGTGTCTGAACGGGACTTTGGGGTTGCGGGTCAAACCCGTAGGATTTACAAATAGAAGTGATACACGCCGCTGTATCACTTCCAGCACTATTATTATTTGCAGGTTTTGCCTTAAGGCTCTGGACATTTATTAAATTAAATAAACACCCTTGCACCTGTACCAACGTTGTCTGTGTGATTCTTCTGCACTGCACTCACCTGCACGTCATTACCACTTTGCCACACGTGGTGGGATGGACTACGCAACACTGTCGGCGCTGCTGGAGCAGCTGGACAGCAGACGGGAGGGGGAGGAAAGACGGAGAGAGGAGAGGTACACCGCGCTGATCGAGAGGGTCGGGCTGGCAATACCTCCCACAGCAGCAGCGGAACGCGGCTTCATAGCGCCCAAAGCAAGGACGCATAAAATGACGGCGGATGATGATCCAGAGGCATACCTGGTGGCATTTGAGCGGCTGGCTACCACCGCGTCATGGCCCTGACAGTTCTGGGCAAGCCAGCTGGGACCCTGCCTGATTGGGGAAGCGCAGGCAGCCTACCAGGCGATGGGGGATGACGACGCCGCTCAATATGACCTGGTAAAACTGGCTATTCTCCGCCGTCTTAACATTACGGAGGAAACGCACCGAGTGAGGTTCAGGGAGTACAGGAGGTCCCCGAACGTACGCCCCAGGGTGGTCGCGCAGAAGCTCTGTGACCACATGATACACTGGCTCACCCCGGCGCTAAAAACAACTGCCCAGATGGGGTAGGCCATCGTTATTGAGCAGTTTTGTCATGTGGTCGGCGCCGAGACCCAAGGATGGATACGGCGCCACAACCCCAACACCCTGGAACAGGCAGTCAAGCTCGCTGAGGACTTCGAGGACTCCCTGGTATCCGCCCAGACCGGGCTACTCACCCCGCTACCTCAACGGAGCAGCCGAGCCCCACCTCCTCTCTCTGCTCCATCAGCCCCACCACCAGGACCGGGTCAACGACCTCCGAGAGCACCAACCCCAATGGGCGACCTTGCCTCCTCTTCATGGAGACCAAGGTTGGCCCCCAGCTGGGGTAGAGGTGCTGCCCCTGCCCCGTTGCCATACCAGCAGCGGGACAGACCATTTAATACTGTGCCCTTCTTTCCCCCTACCTGTTTTAGGTGCCGCCAGCCGGGACATCAGGCTAGGTCATGCCCATCTGCGATGGAGTGTGACGTGGCCGTCTGTAATCTGGCATCTGAAGCGGGTAAGCGAGGGAAAAATGGTCGGGAGGGGCCTTGTATTGTTAAGGTGATTTTTGGAAATGTGAAGACCCATGCATTAGTGGACACAGGGTGTGGTCAGACCTTAATTAGAGCATCTCTCTTGGGCGGTATGGTGTGGCAGCCACAAGGTCAGGTGGCGATCTCCTGTATCCATGGAGACACGGCAACATACCCCACAGTAAATGCATATTTATCGGTCGGTCCGATGAAACGTTCCCTGGTAGTTGGGGTAGCGGAAAGGTTACCACATCCCATTATTCTGGGTCGGGACTGGCCCAACTATAAAGATTTATTGAAATTAAGGGCAGTCCCGGCCATACACGCAAATGTGGCAGAAAAAGTAGAAGGGGAAATGATTGGTAATGTTTTTCCCTTTCAAGCGGAAATGTTCTCTCCTCTGTTCCGGCCGAAAAAAACAAACAAAGAGAGAAGGCTGCGGAAATGGGAGGGAGCGTTAATGAGACAAGGCTGGGGGCTGGTGGGAGCCTGTTATAACGGTGAAAAACGTCAGTCGAAGGGGGTCGGAACGCAGTGTGACCGAGAGGGCGAGGTTACTGGGCCATCAAAGGCAGATGTTACTCCCGCCCCGCTCAATATACCGGACATGTGGCACTCGAATGTGAACCTAGTGTGGGAGCAGGACAATGACCCATCACTGGTGCACATTCGGGGACAGGTCCGGTCCATTGAAGGTAAGGATGTTGAAGGCGCTGGGGCACTAGTATTTCCACACTTCATTATCAAGGGGCAATTACTATATAGGGTAAACCTGGCCGCGGGCACAGGACATCCTGTAACACAATTATTGGTTCCCCCGTCTTGTCGGCTGGAGGTCATGAGGCTGGCGCATGATATCCCTTTTGCGGGGCACCTCGGAGTTGACAAGACAAGGGAACGGATATTGGCTCGATTCTTTTGGCCAGGTCTTTATAAGGAAGTGTCGAAATATGTAGCCACATGCCCAGACTGCCAGAGAGTAGCGCCGGGTCGAGTGCGCCCCGCCCCTTTGGTCCCACTGCCGATTATTTCCACCCCCTTTGAACGCATCGCAGTGGACATAGTCGGCCCTTTGCTACCTTCTGACTCCGGGTATACGCATATATTAGTGGTGGTAGATTACGCAACGCGATACCCAGAGGCAGTTCCATTGAGGTCCACTAGTGCTGCTGCGATAGCCAAAGAACTAGTGCAGATTATGGCAAGAGTAGGGATCCCCAACGAGATATTGACTGATCATGGAACTAATTTCTTGTCAAATACGCTACAGCAGGTATATAAATTACTAAAAATACGTCCCATCAGAACGTCGGTTTATCATCCACAGACGGACGGTTTGGTGGAACGTTTTAATCAGACTCTAAAGGCGATGCTGAGACGATTTGTGAATCAAGAGCAAAAACATTGGGCATCGCTTCTTCCCTACCTCCTTTTTGCAGTGAGAGAGGTGCCGCAGAGTTCGACAGGGTTCTCCCCCTTCGAGCTCTTGTACGGCCGACAGCCTCGCGGCATTCTCGATCTGTTGAGAGAGGGGTGGGAGGAGCACAAAGGCTCGTCCAAAAATGTAGTGCAGCATGTGCTCCTACTGAGAGATCGCCTAGACTTGGTCGGTCGTTTGGCCCAAGACAACCTCAGATCGGCTCAGCATCGACAACAGCAGCATTACAATCAAAATGCCTTAATCCGAACTTTTCGACCTGGAGACAAGGTAATGCTGCTACTTCCCTCAGCGGAATCCAAACTATGTGCTAAATGGCAAGGGCCATATGAGGTGATTCGGGCTATAGGAAAGGTGAATTACGAAATTAAACAGCCCGATCGCCGTAACAAAAAAGAAATTTATCACATAAATTTATTAAAGCCCTGGCAGGCAAGAGAGGTGTTATTCATAGCCCCAGGCAATATAGAGGATGATTTAGGGCCCGAGCTAGAACCCTCTAGCACAAAGAACATTTCGATGGGGGAACAGTTACTTCCTGATCAGCAACGTGAACTACGTAGGTTAATTGAGGAATTTAGCGATGTTTTTTCTAACACGCCCGGTAGAACTAACCTCGCTGAATATGACATTATCTCTCCCCCAGGTGTCACAGTGCGAGAGAGACCTTACCGGATCCCGGAAAGTCGACGGAGTGGCGTTCGCAAAGAGGTATGGGACATGCTCGAACTTGGGGTGATTGAGCCTTCCAGGAGCGAGTGGTGCAGCCCAATTGTGATAGTGGCCAAAAAGGACGGCACCAACCGCTTCTGCGTTGATTTCCGCAAGGTAAACGCTATTGCCAAGTTTGATGCGTATCCCATGCCTCGGGTCGACGAACTCCTAGATAGACTGGGGATGGCGAGGTTCATCTCCACTCTGGATCTGACGAAGGGATATTGGCAGATCCCGTTAACTCGTAGTTCTAGAGAGAAAACCGCATTTTCAACACCAGAGGGGCTGTTTCATTTTACAACCATGCCGTTTGGGTTACATGGTGCGCCTGCTGCCTTCCAGAGACTGATGGACCAGGTTTTACACCCACATCGTGAATATGCGGCAGCGTATATTGATGATGTGGTCATTTACAGCTCCACCTGGCGAGAGCATTTGGCTAGGATCACAGCCGTCCTTCAGTCTCTAAGGGCAGCCCGGCTGACAGCTAATTTGCGAAAATGTGCGTTTGCCAAAAGAGAAACACAATATTTGGGATTTGTAATGGGGAATGGCAGGGTGAAACCCGTTGTCTCCAAGGTCCAGGCCCTGGTAGATGCGGCAACCCCCAAAACCAAGGCTCAAGTGCGGTCGCTACTGGGGTTAGCCGGTTATTACCGCCGCTTTATCCCCGAGTATGCCACAGTGGTTAATCCCTTAGTTGACCTCACCAAAAAGAGCGCACCAAATTTAATTAAATGGTCAGAAGAATGTCAGGGGGCGTTTAATACTGTTAAGCAGAGACTTTGCCAGGCCCCTGCTCTCATCACGCCAGACTTCACTAAGAGATTCATCCTCCACACCGATGCTTCGGATGTCGGGTTGGGTGCAGTCCTGTCTCAAATGGTAGGTGGAGTAGAACATCCTGTTCTGTATATAAGTAAAAAAATGCTCCCTCGGGAGCGCAACTACTCCGTCGTCGAAAAAGAGTGTTTGGCCATGAAATGGGCTACTCACTCTTTAAGATACTACCTGCTGGGACACTCATTTGATCTTGTCACTGACCACGCCCCACTCAAGTGGTTAAGCACAATGAAGGACAGCAATGCCCGGATAACTCGGTGGTATCTGGCATTGCAGCCCTCATGTACCATATGGTACACCGTGCAGGGAAAGACCACCAAAATGCGGATTATTTTTCCCGGGAGGGGGGAGTAATGGGAAAGGTAGGTTTAGCCGAGTGTTCCTTCGGCTCCACTCTGAGCGGTGGGATATGTGACAGAGATCGAATGAGTCTTAGTGTTAGATCTCCCTCTCGATCTGTGAGAGCACGGTATACGAGGAACAGAGTACCCTTAATGAAATGGCACGACAATTTATTCCGTAGGGTAGATGGAAGTCGGTCAGTTCGGAAGGGGGCGGAGCCATGGCACCCGAGCTCAGTGACCCAGACGGTAAGCGGCGTGGCATCCGAGGACTGGAGGAGCGGATGCGCTCGTTAACCTCGGGGTCATGGGCGAGGGTATAAATAGGGGGCATGGCTTGAGTGATCTTTTCCTTTGCAGATGGTTAAACCAAATAACCTAGAAGGAGCCCGTCTTGTTTGTGCTAAAACCGTGAGTGATTGCTTGTCTGTGTATTTACACTGTTTGTCTTGTGTGTCGTTTCTCACAAAGATTACTGAGCACGATCCGGAGCTGCAGCCGCCGGCCAGCGAAAAACCCGGACTTCACCACGCACCTTTGCACTACAGGAACTGTCTTTTGTTTGCACCTTTAGCACTTTAATCACGCACTGTCTTTGTGTTTGTGTTTAGTGTGGGTGTCTGAACGGGACTTTGGGGTTGCGGGTCAAACCCGTAGGATTTACAAATAGAAGTGATACACGCCGCTGTATCACTTCCAGCACTATTATTATTTGCAGGTTTTGCCTTAAGGCTCTGGACATTTATTAAATTAAATAAACACCCTTGCACCTGTACCAACGTTGTCTGTGTGATTCTTCTGCACTGCACTCACCTGCACGTCATTACCACTTTGCCACACCTACCTACACTGTAAATAAATGTACAATAGAAAATGGCTAAAACAGATAAAGCACAGATTAAAACAGAAGTAAAAATAATGACTGAAATGTAATTTCTTGGAACTTATTTTTAAACAAAAAAAAGCTGTCATGCATCTAAAATTACTATTTAAAGAAATACACTGTAGTCAACTAATATTTTCATGAATTAAAAAAATAAATAAGTGGTGTTACTTTTAACGGTAAGCTTTCTGTTTTATAACAGCTATGTTACTGTTTATTTAAGGGCTCTTACTGTAGTTACGTTTTTCCTACAAACATCAAAATATGTTCCATTAGTTTGAATTTGAACTGGATGGTGTGCAGTATAGCTGTTGAGAAACATGATAATGCTATAAATAATGTTAAATAAAGAGTTATATTATGTACTGGCGGTGAAAGTTTTTCAGAGCTTCTCTGAATTTACTATTCATAATCATAGTGAACTATTTCTGTTCTGTACTGGTGATACTTTATTAATACATTTGATAAACTCCTCAGCCTTAAATGAAATGGTAATAGAAAAATAAACGTGAAGGATAACGTTCATGGAACTGTCCCTGTTAAATCTGTTTTGACCAAGTAAGTTAGATGCAGTTCTGTACATGGCCCCGATGTGCTCCTGCAATACAAGCTTACTGCATAGAGTTTGCAAGCATCATCTATTACATGCACTTAAAACAACGTGTATTTTAATAATGAAAAAAGTGATTAAGGGGAACGGTGATACTCGTGGGTGGCAAAATGTATTCCTACCCTAGCGGTGTTACCTGAATCCTACATACTCTGTAACAACCTCTTCTAAAATATCACCAGATGGATGATTTCATACCTTTTGCAAGAGGGAAATAGGTCATTTTGTTACGTACACAAATTGTTTACTATCCGACATTTTATTTTGCTTGTTGAGTTTCAACACAGAAGACGGTCCATGATAGTACTTGTAAAAACTTTTGACGCTCAGAATTTTAAAATGAAAAAACTTGCTTATAGTAATCGTTTACTAATTTATAAAAATATAGTATTGCGATTGTTTTTAGGAAATATATTATCTACAATCTACTCACGTCTTAAATAAATAAATAAATAAATACAGGGTCTTTAGTAAACTGAAATCTTAGCGGCCTAAATTGAAGAAGGCCTATAAGATAGAGGCGTGAACCTACTCCACTTTATTACTTCCTTCTAATTTATTTTTACAGTAAACAGGTCTACTGTATTTGATTTTGCACGACAGTAACGCATATACTGAGACCGTGCTTCCTTTTGTTTTCTTCAAAATCGCACTTGAAGTACCAAAAATAACCCAGCCAAAAACGAAAAAAAATAAGTTAGTTTTATTTTCTAAATAAAAAAATAAAAAAACATTTTATTGTTTTACTTAATTTATTCCTAAAATATTCCGTGTACAAAATGTGTTTTTCGGAGCGAGGGGTGTGCTTCTCGAATGTGCAGCCGTCATAGAGGGATACATATGGAAGCTTGCCTCCATATGTATAGGATAGATTGACTTAATTAAAATAAAGAAAGAAAGAATGAATACAAGTAACATTCACTAAACTATACTGAAAGATCGCCTTTTAAAAACAAATGAACATCAACTGAAAACAAACACAAAATAAAGGAAACACAAAAACATTAAATTACCTATGGCGTTTCAAAGAGTCCTCCGATTGAGAGTGTACACCCCCGTTACTGAATGAACAAGTGGAGATACCTAGGGTGTGCGTAGAGGGTTAAAAAAAAGTAACATCGTTGTCATGGGTCAAAAACAGCCGGGGGTTTGTTCGAGATCTTAACATGTAAATTAAGCAAAGGTGTTTTATGACGCTGCTTTACAAAGACAGGACACGTCCTCAATAGTTCAAAGCTGTGTCGGCACCCCTATTCAACTGTTCTGGACTTGTTTTGAGGCTGCCTGTCCCGACGCCACAGACGTGTCAAACATAAACAGAAGAGCCGATACAAGGAATCTATTAACCCTAAAATAAAGTGCACATATATATGGGTACTGCTTCTTTGTATGTTTTTCGCAAGGCTTCTAAATATATTATTCTTTGGTGGTTGTATTCTTTAAGAATGTGAAACAGCTAGTTTAGAGATATGCTGACTGTGGTGTTATGTTTAACAGGAAGCTTTCTGTTTTAAACAGCTAGTTTAGAGATCTGCTGATTTTCTTTATACATACCGTGGTGAAGGTTGAAATGATTCCCTTTGTAAAGGGTATTTTGTATCCTCTTTATGCAATATGCTTTGTTGTTCTCATTCATACTGTTTGTAAATTCCCAGTCATTCTACAAGGTAATGTATGTTTGGTTTAATCTTTCTTCTTTTATAACATATCTATTATAATTTGACAGCAAAAAATCTTAATCTAACAGAAAAGAAACAATTCCAAAATAAATGAGGCCCAAATAACTTATGTAGAGAATTATTTTTCTATCCACATGTATGAAAAATACCACAAAGGTTGATTGATAAGATTTTCAGGTATTTTAAGTATGATATATCATAAAAAGACAACCATATCACATTTGCAGCTGCCTATCCGCCCAGTAAAATCAGAAACACGGTACTAAAAACATGTTTTTTTTTTCTTTTTTTTTTACATAATGTCCGACCATTTGTGATTGTAAAACAATTTCTGACCTCCATTCAGTCAATTCAGATAAGCGTCCATAGTTTGTCGCTGCTTACATCTGAACTAAAATATTTGTAACAAACTTGAACACTGTCTACAATTATAGACCATACTTGAACAGCAGACATGTATTTATTTATTTGTGTATGTATTAATTTCATCGCTTTGTAAATGTTTTCATCTTAACTAAAATAATTGTAATTATTAAAGAATTGAATTTACACACGACCAAACAGCCAACTTTGAAAGATTTTCATTTATTTTTTGTTTTTAGAACTTTAATTTGAAAATAATTAGAGAACCTGTATACAGTAGATAGAAAGACCCCGTATTCGAATATCAGCCAACAGCCTTGTGGGAACAGTCCATGCATTACCCTTGATCAAGGTACTTTACTCAGATTGCTCTTTTTCAGTGTAATAGTTTAAAATATTACATATTGATTAAGAAGCCTTTATGTAAGATGTATTCTTCTGAAGGATAGTAGTTAAGACTCACTAAATAAAAAAACAGGTTTTTGTACCTTTTCTTCTCTAGGACTGCTTCTTTCTTCTTGGCCAAAAGACAGGGTCTGTTCACCATATTCCCCATAACTCTGCTGCTTGGTCAAAAAACAGACTCTCTTCCTTCTTTCTCTATAATTTCTTACTAGTCCTGAGAAATCCCAAAATATATTCAGTTTTAACAGGAAAAGATGACCCTTACTCCTAATCACGTATTAAGCCAAAGAATGTAGTGGTCAAATTTTCAAAAATAGCATTCAAAAATAACATTAATTAGATGTCTTTGCTTACAATTGTAAGTATTATTATTATTATTATTATTATTTATTTCTTAGCAGACGCCCTTATCCAGGGCGACTTACAATCGCAAGCAAATACAAATACATTCAAGTGTTACAATATAAGTCATACAATAAGAACAAGAAATACAATAATTCTCAAGTGTGACAAACCACAATTCAATAATACAGCAGATAATAGTGAAAGTTACATCAGGATATGATTAAGTAGTGATAGTTACATCAGGATATGATTAAGTACAAAATACTACAGATTAAACACTTGGGAGATTACAATATTCTGAGGTACAGGATTAAATGCAGTAAAATAGGGGGCAGATAAGAGCAAAATAAAGCATATTTAAATGAAGGGTGATAGTGTCCCAGGATACAACAGAGGAGTTCTACAGGTGCTGTTTGAAGAGGTGAGTCTTAAGGAGGCGCCGGAATGTGGTCAGGGACTGGGCAGTCCTGACATCTGTAGGAAGGTCGTTCCACCACTGCGGAGCAAGGGTGGAGAAGGAGCGGGCTCGGGAGGCAGGGGAGCGTAGCGGAGGTAGAGCCAGTCTTCTAGTGCAGGCGGAGCGGAGAGGTCGAGTGGGGGTGTAGGGAGAGATGAGGGTCTGGAGGTAGCTGGGTGCAGTCTGATCAAGGCATCTGTAGGCTAGTACAAGAGTCTTGAACTGGATGCGAGCGGTGATCGGGAGCCAGTGGAGCGAGCGGAGTAGTGGAGTAGCGTGGGCGAAGCGAGGTAGAGAGAACACCAGGCGAGCAGCAGAGTTCTGGATGAGCTGGAGCGGACGGGTGGCGGACGCAGGGAGGCCAGCCAGGAGGGAGTTGCAGTAGTCTAGGCGGGAGAGTACCAGGGCCTGGACCAGGAGCTGGGTAGCATAGTTGGTGAGGAAGGGTCGGATTCTTCGGATGTTGCTCAGGAAGAATCTGCAAGTGCGTGCCAGAGTGGAGATGTGCTGGGAATAAGAGAGGCAGGGGTCCAGGGTGACTCCAAGGTTTTTAGCTGAGGAAGAGGGAGAGAGTGTGGTAGATTCCAGAGGAACAGAGATAGAGAGATCAGAGGAGGGGGAGGAGGAGGGAAAGAAAAGGAGGTCAGATTTAGAGAGGTTGAGTTTGAGGTGATGCGAGTGCATCCAGGAGGAAATAGCAGACAGACAGGTAGAGATACGGGAGGAGATGGTGGAGTCAGAGGTGGGGAAGGAGAGGAAAATCTGAGCATCATCAGCATAGAAATGGTATGAGAAACCATAGGATGCGATGAGGGGGCCCAGGGAGCGGGTGTAGAGAGAGAACAGGAGAGGACCCAAGACTGACCCTTGGGGGACTCCAGTCAAGAGAGGGTGAGGTGTGGAGGTTGCTCCACGCCAGGTTACCTGGTAAGTGCGGTTGGAGAGGTAGGAGGAGAACCAGGCCAGAGCAGTGCCAGAGATCCCCAGGTCAGCAAGAGATGATAGTAGAATAGAGTGATCAACAGTGTCAAAGGCAGCAGAGAGGTCGAGGAGAATTAGGACAGAGGAGAGAGAGGCAGCTCGGGCACACTTAAGTGAGTTGGTGACAGAGAGAAGGGCGGTTTCAGTGGAGTGAGCAGAGCGGAAGCCAGATTGGAGAGGGTCAAGCAGAGAGTGGTTGGACAGGAAAGCAGAGAGCTGGCGGTGTACAGTCCGCTCGAGGGTTTTGGAGAGGAAGGGTAGGAGGGAGACAGGACGGTAGCTCTGGAGGGAGGTGGGGTCGAGGGTAGGTTTTTTGAGGAGGGGAGTGATAGAGGCTTTTTTGAAGGCAGAGGGGAAGATGCCAGAAAGTAGAGAGGTGTTGAGGAGGGAGGAGATGAAGGGGAGTAGAGCAGGAGCAGCAGCTTGAAAGAGGTGAGTGGGGAGGGGGTCCAAGGCACACGTGGTGGGTTTGTGACCCTGGAGCAGGGAGGAGAGGTCAGAGTCTGAGAGGGGCAAGAAGGTGGAGAGGGAGGGCGAGTTAGTAGGGGATGTAGTGGGTGTAGGGGTTGGAGCAGGAGGGGGTGCGGGGGAGGGAGAGGTGTTAAAGAGTTTGCGGATATCTGAGATTTTAGAAGAGAAGAAGGAGGCAAAGTCGTCAGGGGAGATAGAGGAGGGAGGAGGAGGGGGGGAGGGTTTAGGAGGGAGGAGAAGGTAGAGAATAGTTTACGTGGGTTGTTAGTGGAGGCTTGGATTACAGATTGGAAATAAGCACATTTAGCAGAGGAGAGAGTAGAGGAGAAGGAGGAGAGAAGAGTGCGGTAAAGGTCTAGGGCAGCAGGGAGTTTGGTTCTCTTCCATTTCTTTTCAGCAGATCGCAGTGTGATTCTTGCCGAGCGGAGCACAGAGGAGAGCCAGGGATGGGGAGGGGAGGGGCGAGCGGGTCGGGAGGTGAGGGGACAGAGGGAGTCGAGGGAGGAGGTGAGTGAGGAGAAGAGGGTGGAGGTAGCAGAGTCTACGGAGAGTTGTGAAAAGGAGTCGATAGGAGGGAGGTGAGAGAGAGCAGTGGAGGCAAGGACAGAGGGGGAGAGAGAGCGGAGGTTACGGCGAGAGGTGACAGTGGGGGTAGGAGGAGCAGGGAGAGGGGGGAGAGACAGAGAAAAAGAGATGAAATAGTGATCAGAGAGGTCCAGGGGGGTGACAGAGAGGTTGGAGGGGCAGCAGGCCCTGGAGAAGGTGAGGTCCAGTTGACGGCCAGCTTTGTGGGTAGGAGGGGACGGAGAGAGACAGAAGTCGAAGGAGTGAAGGAGAGGGAGGAATCCAGCAGAGTGGCTGGGGTTGGAGAGATGGATGTTGAAGTCACCCAACAGGACAGTCGGGGTAGACAGAGAGGGGAGGGAGGAGAGTAGATAGTCGAGTTCATCCAGAAAGTGAGTGAGAGGCCCAGGGGGGCGGTACAAAACAATGAGCAGGAGTTGACAGGGAGAGGTTAGTTGGACTGCATGAAATTCAAAGGTAGTGACAGAGAGGGAGGTGAGATCAGAGGGGACAGAAAAGAGTAAGGAGGGAGAGAGGAGAAGACCCGTCCCACCTCCCCGTCCGGTGAGACGCGGGGTATGGGACAGGACGTAGAGAGAGGACAGGGCAGCAGGAGTAACAGTGTTATCAGGGGACAGCCAGGTTTCAGTGAGAGCAAGGAAATCGAGCGAGAGGTGGGAGGCAAAGGCAGAGATGAAATCAGCTTTGTTAGCAGAAGAGTGACAGTTCCAGAGTGCACCAGAGAGTGTGCGGGAGGGGGGGAGAGGCAGAGAAATGAGGTTAGAGGGGTTGGAGGAGCAACAGCGGAGGGAGGGCAGAGGACGAGGACAGGAGGACAGAACAGGGATGTGAGAGACAGTCATAGCAGGACAAGCAAGACAAAAGGCACAGTAGGAGCAGTGGGGTGGAGGATACAGACCTGGCTAGTAGATGGCTTCTTCCAGAGCGCTGGTAGGTTCGGATCTAGTCGAACAGTGTCTCAGTGCAGGCCTCCCCTCGCTGGACTCCCACAGCTAGACTCCCGGCTCTTTTGTTGAGGCTCTTCTGTTGGCTGGCGCTTCGTGCTGGCGCTAAAATAAGCTGCTTGAATAAATGTTGTTACCCCTGCTTGGCAAAAGAACCAACTAAACTGTGTGGAAACCAATCAAATAGCAAAATCAACTGCTAATCAACTGCTAATCAATTTAGCCACTCACCTGGTACTAATCACACACAAACTCAGCCAATTCAAACACCACCTTACAATGTCACCAAATGTAGTAGTTACAATTACAAAAAGCAGGAACTTATCTATCTGCCTCTCTCCCTGGTTCCCTGAAGTAGCCCTGGATAAGGGCGTCTGCTAATAAATAAATAAATAAATAAATAATAATAATAATAATAATAATAATAATAATAATAATAATAATAATAATAATAATAATAATAATAATAATAATAATAATTAGAGTTCTCTGTAATGTTAATAGAAACCAGTATGTAAATACAGGTGCATTATAGGGAGGCTCCTAAAAAACCCTAAAACCTTTACAATTCAGCCTGTGCTAACCTTTATTGGATTCAAAAACAACTTTAAATTGTTTTTTAGAATATATTGTAATATTAAAATCAACCATTACATAGAACCATGTTTATGGACACAGTTACCTACCACGGCCTGAAAATCCCACAGAAATGTATGACCCCCCCCCCCCCCCCCCCAGCACATCTGATGGATGCTGTTGTGGGTTATTGCTCAGTGTAATATGTGTATAAACACACTGATGAAAAAACTCTTCCACATGTTTAGGGACTTTTTGTTTGTTAATAACCCTGGTTATTGTTACAGAGGGTTGCAAACATAGTAAAAAAGAAAACATTATAATATGACTTGTGTTTTTATATTTTTTTTACTAGTTCTGAGAAACACCCCAGAATTTAACCATAAAATACACACACCCTCCGTAACACAAAAAAAAAAAAAAAATACATCCTGGAGATTGATTCTTTCAGAGATGTCTACCCCATTTGAATACAGTACACATAACGATCAATTAGACATAACCTTGTTACACGGCGTCTAGTTTTACAGCCTGCGGATGTAGGAGAGTTGAAACTATCAATAAGACTTTTATTCATATTAAAACATTAGTTTTTGCTTTCAAACATGCTTTTTTACAATATTTATTTTGAAAATAATTAGAAACCGATGCTAGTATTTTAAAAACGAGCTACAGACAGCAGTCTGTGGCATGCTTAATCCTGCAGCATTGATACAGTTTTTTAACAGAAAAAATATTATTCTTGTACCTAATCACGTCTTGTATGGTCTTAAAACAAGCACAATAAGACAAAGAACGTAGTGGTAAAATCTATCAACGTCTAAAATACCTTTTAAATCGTTTTTAAGAGGACGTTACACATAACCAGGTCGTAGCCACTGCAATATTCAATTCAACCAGCAGATGGCAGTAGGCGGCATGCTTAATACAGCAGCATTGATACATTTTTTTTTTTTTTTAACAGAAAAAATATTATTCTTATACCTAACCACGTCTTGTATGGTTTTAAAATAACCACATTAAGTCCAATAATATTGTGGTAACATCTATCAATGTCTAAAATACATTTGACATCGTTTTTTAGAGTACGTTACACATATCCAGGTCGTAGCCACTGCAATATTCAATTCAACCAGCAGATGGCAGTAGGCGGCATGCTTAATACAGCAGCATTGATACATTTTCTTTAACAGAAAAAATATTATTCTTATACCTAACCACGTCTTGTATGGTATTAAAACAAGCACAATAAGACAAAGGACGTAGTGGTAACATTTATCAATGTCTAAAATACATTTTAAATCGTTTTTTAGAGTACATTACACATATCCAGGTCGCAGCCACTGCAATATTCAATTCAACCAGCAGATGGCAGTAGGCGGTATGGCTAATCCTACCTCGTTTATACAGTTTAACAGAAAAAGACGATTCTTAGTCCTAAACACGTCGTGTATGGTTTTAAAATAACCACATGAAGTCAAATAATATTGTTGTAACATTTATCAATGTCTAAAATACATATTAAATCGTTTTTAGAGTTCTCTGTAATGTTAATAGAAACCAGTATGCAAATACAGGGGCATTATGGGTAGGTTCCTAAAATACCCTAAATCCTTTACAATTCAGCCTGTGCTAACCTTTATTGTATTCAAAAACAACTTTAAATCGTTTTTTAGAACATGTTGTAATATTAAAATCAACCATTAGATGGATACATGTTTATTATGGAATTGACACAGCTACCTACCACGGCCTGGAAATCCAACCGAAATGTAGGGCCCAGAGCATTTGAGTCTTGTTATTATGGGTTAATTTTCAGTATAATATGTGTATAATATATGGATTATGAGACTATTTTCTATGTTTATGGACTCTCTGTATGGTAATAACCCCTGATTATGTTTACGGAGGGTCTCAATCATAGTAAAACATATTTAAGGACTCTCTGTATGGTAATAGCCCCTGGTTATTGTTACGGAGGGTCTCAAACATAGTAAAAAATATTTAGGGACTCTCTGTATGGTAATAGCCCCTGATTATTGTTATGGAGGGTCTCAAACATAGTCAAAAAACAATGCATTACAATACAACTTGCTTTCTCTTTCTTTCTGTCTTTTCTTTGTAATAGTCTATAAAATAAGGGTACAACAGACGACATTTTTAGGGAGGGCTATTTTTGACGGATGTCCGGTAAAAAGGGACGGGTCATAAATCACTCAAAAGCGTGGGAAAAAGGGGGCAAGGCTTTAGAGCCATAAATCAATCAAAGTGTGGGAAAAGGGGGAGGGGCTAAAGGGTCATAAATCAATCAAAGCGTGTAAAAAGGGGGAGGGGCTTAAGGGTCATACATCAATCAACCGCTGTGAAAGGGGCGGGGCTTATGGGTAATAAATCAATAGGGGCGGGGCTTAGAAAAGTGACAGACGCTGTCGTGCCTTTACTACTATTGTCTTTACAAACACAATTGAAATTGAAATTGAAAAGATATAAATCAATAAGAAAGTGTATACTTAAGCACTACTGATACGTCACAGCGTAGGCATTTGCAGCCAGAGTGGAGAAAGCAAAGCGTACAGAACACCATCCAACAGAATTCAAAACAGAAGTGTTCCCTGACCAGGAATCGGACCCGGGCCTGTTGTAAAAAAAAGAAACAACATACATATATATTGTATGTATATTGTTAGATATGGAAGGACAAGAGAAAAACTTCTGTTGCAAGTATGAAGATTTATTCTAATGAACATAACCCCTGGTTAGGCTCAACACCAGAGAAGACAAAAAAAAACAAAACATAACAAAAAATAGCGATTCAATAAAATTACATCAGATAATCGATAGAGTTGATCTTAAATGTTAAATCTAGCAATGCTTTAAATCTAATACATTCAGTTGTTCTTCAAAGAATTGCAATGAGTCAACTCTGTCGAGTTAGACTCATCCTGCAGATTAGTCATTTTGCTAAGCTGATATAATATAGTCCAACCATTTCCCCGACTGAACTAAACCCAGAATCAACGCAGTGAATCAACCCTGTAGATTGACCATTTTGTTAAGCTGATATAATATAGTACATTCATTTCCCTGACTGAACTGGACCCATCAACGCAGTGAATCAACCCTGTGGATTGACCAAAGAACCAAGGTTTCCACCTTGTGTTATATACAGTACCATTCCCAAACCACTCCCAAGCAAACACAATCACCAAATATGTTCAAAATACTCGATTTGAAATAGATTTCACATCAGCTGTTGTCCTTTCTAAATAGATCTCTAAATATCTGTTTTACCATATTAGGATTTATCTGATCAATACAATGAACACATTCCGATCCCTGACCTGTTCCGAGGTCACTTTGCTTATTTCTGGCACATAGCCACTTGTTGTTGTCTTGTCATGTGGTTCAACATCACTTAAAAGTTAGTAAAAATCTTCAAGATTCAACTATCTTTCAATCATAAATGCACTTGAACCATTTTTCAGAAGTTTGCGTCCTTTGCAAACATGATATTTCAGACCGTGTATTCCTCTCAGGTCTTTTCAGTGTATAACTTGTTTGACCATTACAATCCAAATATGTATAAAACAATTATAATTATCAAATTCCAAATGTGTCAAACAGGGCCGAATCCTAACCACTAGACCACCAGGGAAGTTAAGAGGGGCCCTGCACGTCACGCTAGAAATGCATGTTAGCTGTCACGTGAAACGACTAGTCAGTTTGCAGGACCAGTCAGCACTAGGGTGATACTTTCACACGTGAGGCTCTGTGGCACAATGGATAGCACATTGGACTTCTAGTCAGACATTGAGAGGGGATTCAAAGGTTGTGGGTTCGAGTCCCATCGGAATCATGTTTTGGGGCTGCTGTAGGAATTAAAAGCATTTGTTGTTTTAAAGAACACCTATGGACAAATTGATAGCTTAAAAGCATGGTTCCACCGAGATTTGAACTCAGATCGCTGGATTCAAAGTCCAGAGTGCTAACCATGGAACCTCTCTGACATGCTCAACCTAATTAGAAAAATGAGCAAGATGGGCTGAATGGCCTCCTCTAGTTTGTAAACTTTCTTATGTTCTTATGTAACAGGCACCTCTGGGGTTCGAACCCAGTATCTCCTGTTTACTAGACAGGCGCTTTAACCATCTAAGCCTGTCGTCATGTTAAAGCTGGAGCAGAGAGTTTCAGTATGGTAATGTGTTTCCTACCAAACACAAATCTCCAAAACAAACTACCGTGCATTGCTGCAAATCAAACAAAATACGCATTTCCCACCTAAAACATTAGACATCTCCATTGATTTCACGTGTCCGATCGCACGCTTCACTTTCAAAATGACAAAAGTCAAATTCACTGGATTTTCTTTAAAAAAAAAAAAATAACCCTCAGTGAGGTCCCACCAACATTTGAACTCGAATCACTGGATTCAGAGTCCAGAGTGCTAACCTTTACACCATGGAATGACAGCGATGTCCTGCGGGGCGCATGGCTCATCGATCCTGCTGCTTCAAAGTGTCGAATCTTCCTGCTGACCCATAAAGCGCTTTTTTGGTAACAAAATATGACTTGTATTAACATTACATTGTGTCTATGTGGTGTGCATGGCTTAACCCTCCCCTCTCCCACTCTCACAAAGGTGATGTATACGTTTGTGAACCAGAAGCTTACACATTACATTATTCATGATTACATTATTCATTATTACATTATTCAGTAAACTGTGTGTGAAACATAATGTAAACATTAAGTTTGCACAAGTTAATGAATTGCACAAACATTGTAGGTCATCAGGTTTACAAATTGTGAACTTTAGGTTTTGTACAGTTTGCACAGCAGTGTAGTATGTAAACTTCAAGTAACCACAGTTCTAACCACCTGTAGTTACTGGCAAACTGAAAGTTTACTAGGATTTCCATATCAATCTTTACATTCTAAACATCTAGGCCTATATTTTCCACTGTGTGCAAATTGCAGGCAAATTGCCCATGCCATAGTAAATGTATGATGGAAAATCAAGCCCCTAGTGTTCATAATGGTTGGCCAGGAAATGTAAACTAATATTTTTATCTGGTGTGTATACGTTTTCTGCAAACCATAGGGGACCTGAAGTGGTAGAAGTGGGTTGCAAGCTAATATTCTGTCATACAAACATAACTACACAGTTCCTTTTTGTTGTCACTGAATTAATTTAATTAGTTTTGCAGAAAAATGAAGACAAACTGAGCAGTACATTTTATTTTAATGTTTTCAAAATGAATAAAAATTTAATTATTATTAATTAATTTCTTAGCAGACACCCTTATCCAGAGCAACTTACAACTGTATCAAGTTCTCTTTTTTTACATACAATCACCCATTTATACAGTTGGGTTTTTACTGGTGCAATCTAGGTAAAGTACCTTGCTCAAGGGTACAGCAACAGTGTCCCTCACCTGGGATTGAACCCACGACCCTCCGGTCAAGAGCCCTAACCACTACTCCACACAGCTGCCCTAATTACAACATAAATGTATTCCTTTTACAAAAAAAAAACATGTTATTAAAATACAATGTGTAAGTAAAGAAAGTAAAACTGTAAAGTTGTTTTACAGCTTCCAAGCCAGCAATACAATGAGCAAGGAACGGAGCACACAGCAACAGGATTTTTTAAACTTGTCAGGCAGTCATTTGGTTAAAGGAGGAAGAATATTTTTCAGTGTTTAAAATCTATTGTCACAGGGATGATGCCTGTCAAGTATTCACCAAAACCATTTTTTAAGAGAAGCAGTTATAAAGGTCAGAAAGCTATCTTGATGAATGAAGAAACACCATTTATAAAAAAAAAAAAAAAAAACTGAACTGCACTGACACAGGGATGATGCTTGTCAAGTTTGGAGTTAAACATAGAAATAGTTTTTCAACAAATGCGGTTTTAAATTAAAATGTACATCAAAATTTTGTTTTACAGACCATTTTGCCATTTGAATTCTACTGTCCCAAGATGATGCTTACCAGACATTCTGGCTTGGAAGCCTAATAATTGTAAGTACTCAAATGCTGAATGCTGAAGAATGAAAAGATTCACAGCATAATAAATGGGTGAGAACAAGATAACAATGAAATCAAATTAAGGCTTAAACCAAATCAAAACTTTGATCCACCCTCAATCCCAAATGACATATTTCAGGTGTGAGCTATGATCCAGTTAAATTCAGGAGGAAGTTCTGTGCACTCTGTTACCGAATATGACCCAATTTTTCTGGGCATTTGTTTGTGTCTTTTTAGCTTTGTGCGGTATTCTTTATCAAGAAGTTTCTTAGCCTCTTTGAATGCGTTAGACTCACATCGCCTTGGCCTTATGACCTTAACAGGAATCTTCTCTCCAGGACCAAAGGGGTCATCCTCTTCTCCAGACAAACTTAATCAAAGCATTTCAACTATCGATCAGGCAAATTAATACAATTTGTCTCACACAATGTGGAATATTAGGAATAGTCCTTGATACATTCAGCAAAACTTTAAAGATCTACATCAACAATTTTACAACTATGAAACTAATTTGTTTACTTCATAACATTTTACCTCATAATTTGACTAAACTGTTTGAATTCAAATCAGACAAAAAATAAAACTATATTCTTATCTTTTCAAAAGTCAATCACAGTTTCACCAACACATTTTCTTCATTGCAGCTATATATGGTACACCACTTGCATCTCTTTTTCCCTTTCTCCTCCGTGCCTCAAGCTGTCTTCTGTAGGTTTTCATTGCAGATAGAAAGTAGGAATGTATATTTACAACGTATATTTACATATGCATTTAGTATTTTACAAAACATATGTAGGCAGTAAATTTAATCTACATGTATTGACAATTATGCAATTCCACAATGATGCCTCTGTTACTGTTGAACTTAAAAAAATCATTTTTAAGTTTTAACCAACTAAGTTTTAAACATCAGATTATGTTTCAACATGTTGAATAACAAAAAGGAAAATGGGGCATAAGTGGAAAAAGGTGGAGTGAGCCCTGTTATTAATGATCACATTTAACAACAATACCTTCAGTGGACTCAAAAGGGCATTATGGGGGTTCCAGTCCAGGAATTTTGATTACAATAAAAAGCGAAAGCATTAAGGAAAAGCAACACGTTACCTTAATAATTAGTACAATGGTCATTAAGAGCACTTAATTTTGGATTAACTATAAAAAATGTTACCTCACTAAACTAATATGACAAAACGTTACTAAACATTTACCATTAATTTCATCCATTGAGGCATCTGACTTTCCTCCAAGGATATAATCCCTGATTTTGAGTGAGGTTTATATTCTTTTGACCTAAAATACTTTTTTTAAAAAAACAAAACAAACATAATTTTAGACCTACTGAATTAAACAGTGAAGCGCAATGTAAATTGGCTAGTGTGCTTGTGATTCTGCAGTTTCACAACAATCATTTTATTTCAGATACAAATCAAAGTATACAATATATTTGCAGACATAGGTATTGGCACCCCGTATAGTTAATTCAAAAGAAAAATCAATTTGTATTACACTTAATAAATTATGGAATAACATTATTTCAGATAAGGGGTGCCAACACATACGTTTGAACAAAGAAGACTACGCGGTGATCTGATTCAAACATTCAAAAATCCTAAAAGGTATAGTAGACCCAGGGGACTTTTTTGACCTGAAAAAAGAAACAAGGACCAGGGGTCACAAATGGAGATTAGATAAAGGGGCATACAGAAAATAGGAGACAGTTTTTTTACACAGAGAATATAATGTTGTTGAAGCTGACACCATGGGATCCTTCAAGAAACTGCTTGATGAGATTCTGGGATCAATAAGCTACTAACAACCAAACGAACAAGATGGGCTGTATGGCCTCCTCTCGTTTGTAAACTTTCTTATGTTCTTATGTTCTTATGTTTGCAACTGTATGCATAGTGACAAAAAATTAAATCTCTTAGCAATGCTTATATAGTAAGTATGGTTTACAACTGTTAAGAACAAATCAGCATGACTGCCCAAAATGTGCAGAAATATAGATCACTTAACATTTGGAAATCCAGATGCTGTACATGTTAGTTATTATGAGAAAAAAATAAATCCTAGTGTCAGGTGATCACAATGATAACGCTTAAATATTATTTTAAAATACTGCTAAAATTTCTGTAAAAAACAACATACTCTTCATTGTGTTCCAGGGATCCAGACATTCATTATCTGTGGTATAGTGATTATAAGCTCTATGTACAAGATTCTGAGAGAAAAACAAAATTCAAAAGCAGAAGCAGTATTAGCTTATTATTAGAATTAATCCATCCATCCATTATCATTAACCGCTTAATCCTTTACAGGGTTGCGGTGAGACGGAGCCTAACCCAGCAGACACAGGGCAGGACTACACCCTGGACAGGACGCCAGTCCATTGCAGGCCACCTCACTCACTCGGCAATTTAAAGTGACCAATCAACCTGAACAGCATGGCTTTAAACTGTGAGAGAAAACACACACAAACATGGGGAGAACATGCAAACTCCACACAGACAGACCCCCTAGACCAGATTTGAACCTAGGACCCTGGCACTGTGAGGCAGCAGCACTAACCACTACGCCACCGTGCCGCCCTGTACAGAAAACCCTCCAACAGAATACAAGCAAAATTAAAAACAGAAGTGTTCCCTGACCTGGGAATCAATCGCTAACCACTACGCCACCGTGCCGCCCTGTTAGTATTAATATTATTTTAATATTTGATAAACCCTGTAATTCATCTTGGATAAAAGCATCTGACAAATACATGTATTGCTGCTTTGATAGAAGAATTGCAGGAAGGACGGATGCCAGGATTTCATCTGAAGTCAAATAAATTGGTGTCTGTCACAACATTTCACCTTGCACTGTTGCTGATAGCTTGTGATATTTCAACTTGCCAAAACTTGTGTGGGTTTCTGGGTCACGCAGCAAACCGTGGATGTTCCAAATGCTGGAAAAAGCTTTTTCTGGACAGACTGGTAAGAAAGTCTACAGTGGTTTTAATAAAAATGAATGGCCTGAAAGGACACAGAGCACTCACATGAAGTGGGCTGAAGAAATACTGAATGCAACAACAGTGGCAGATGAAGAATGTTTGGAAAGACAGTATGGTGTGAGATATTAAGCATTGTTAGAACTTCCTAATATAGACATAGTAAAAATGCATATAGTTGACCCAATGCACAATTTATTCCTTGGAACAGCCAAACGTGTCATGGACATTTGAAAAGAACAGGGTGTATTGACTGATTTTGATTTAACATCCAGCAATGACCAATAGATTTTGGTAATATTCCTCATAAAATATACTGAGGGTTTGCAGGGTTTACTGCAGATCAATGGAAAAATTGGACAATATTGTTTTAAATACCTTGCTTCAAAAGAGTGCTTCCAAATGTGCATTTGAATGTTTGGAGATTGTTTAACAAATATTATCCCCTCCCACCAACTCAACACAACACGACCATCATGACAGTAAAAATAGACATAATGAAGCGTTCTTACCTTTATATAAGTTAGTGATCAGTATCAAATATCATGACTTTCTTCCTATGCATCGGGACGCATTTGCTAGGAAATCGGGATTGTCCCGACCATATAGGGAGAGACACACACATAGGGAGAGACACACACACACGCACACGCACACACACACACAGTGAGGATCAAAACACTTCCATCAAAACCAAACTAACACACTCAGTTGTGACACACACACTCACTTGTGGTACACAAACTGCCCTGCGGCTCCAACTGTGTGGCACGTATGACAAATACGTAATTTAAAAATGTTACATATTTAACATTATTTTGCATTTCAGGAGGTGTTCTTGTTTTGGGAAGCACTACTGTATGGACAGCAGGTATACAAGCGATTTTCCAAATGTTAAAGCATGAGTTTCAGTCATGGAAAAAATTGAGCTCGCTGCTGCGATGGTTCACATCAATCACATGATGTACTTGGAAAGTGTTGCTTATACAGTATTATTATTTAGTATTATGTGCTTTGTTGTTTCATTTATTTTTACATACAGTACTTTTTATAATTAGGACAGAAAACGAACAGGAGACTGGTTATCATCATGCATGTGTTTCAATTACAAGTTTGGGAAGAAACAGTACATTAATTAGTTAAAAACTAAAGCGTTAACATCTTTGCTAAACCGTGGTAAATACGTGTAGTTCAATACCAACCAAGATAGCTATTGTAAGAAAGAGAGATCATACAGTATATGTAGGCTACTGTAGATCAGCATGATTTTAAAAATGGTACATTCCTGTAATGCAACAACCATGTAAGTCATAACGAGCAACGTTTTTCGTTTCTGTATTTGTCCTATCATGAGGATTTGACAGGGTCCTTTTTTAACATAGTACAAATCTTATCCCTTAGTAATACTATAATGATTTCCATTAAACGAGAGTAGATGTTAAAACTTCATGTTGATTTGAACTCGGCTCTCGCCAAGATAAGCACCAACTAAGACATAGCTTTACAGTAAACTAATGTGATCCATGTGTGTCACCATCCATTTGCGCTTCCTTCCATATAATGATGTAGATATCCTTCTGTCTGGTGTTGATGGCTGAAGTGTAATGCTGGCACCAGGGATCAGCTTATTTGCCTCCCTGGCGCATCAGCAAACACAACAGTCGTGATGCTGGCTCCAGGGATCAACCCCAGTGCGGTCTCCCCAGCGCATCAGCATGACAACCGTCAGGATTGAGCTAAGTAGGGTACATCTCTGGGGTTTTCAAGTGGGCACCTTCCATCCTCTGTGTTTCATCGACTAGCCCACGACACCTCAAGAGGGCTTGACGGTGATTCTGGTGTCCCTGCATCACCCCCCTCCGTCCCCCACTCAACTCAGACCAGTTTACTTACCCGTACATCAGCGTTTCTTTCTTTCTATTGTGCTTGAGATCCCCAGCCAGAATCTTTCCATCTCAACCACAGCCAGTTGCTGCTCCTCTCTGCTGCTTCAGATAAGTTCTTCACTGTGCGACGCAACTCTTGGCCACTGAATCCAACGTCTCTGAGAAACCGGGTTGTAGAGTGTGCCACAAATCCTCGATAACCCACTTCCACTGGGTAAACCCGGACTCTCCATCCTCGCTGTTCCGCTTCAGTGGCTAGTGTCGTGGAAATTCTAATAAAGGAAGAGAGACTGCGAGTTCCAAACACACAGGCCTTTATTTCTTAAGTTTGCAAACTGAGAACACTCTCAGCACACAGGGTGCTAGATAATCATCGAGCAGTGTTCCAACATACAGAGTTAGATCAGTTTCTTATATACCTTAAAATTGTCAGCAAGGCAGAGGGTTAGCCAATGATGATTCAGGTATTAGCATATAAGAGAAAACTTATAACTATGCATACTTGGCATAAAACTAAGCAAGCAGATAAAAAGGATGGGTGGTTTGGGTATACGTGCAAAAAGACACGTCTGGCTCATCCTTTTTTCTCACAGCCGCAGCTGCAGTGTAGGCATCTTGCGGTTCCTTATCTTTAGCAAAGCATACAAGGTTATGTGAGCAAGGTTATGGGAGAACAAAATGCCAGTACATTATGTCGAGTCAGTTCTATTTTCTGTAACATTTCTATAACAGTCCCTCCCTTTTGAGACTTTGTCTCAACCTTATTCAGAAAATGGATTCAAACACACACAATAGTACAAGTTAAAACGAGATTTACAAAGTTTAACATGTGGTATAATAATGATTTCCATTACACGAGAGTAGATGTTAAAACTTCATGCTGATTTGAACTCGGCTCTCGCCAAGATAAGCACCAACTAAGACGTAACTTTACAGTAAACTAATGTGATCCATATGCGTCTCCATCCATTTACGTTTCCTTCCATATGATGATGTAGATATCCTTCTGTCTGGTGTTAATGGCTGAAGTGTAATGCTGGCTCCAGGGATCAGCTTATTTTGCCTCCCTGGCGCATCAGCACACACAACGGCTGCGATGCTGGCTCCGGGGATCAACCAAAGTGCGGCCTCCCCAGCGCATCAGCATGACAACCGTCTGTATTGAGCTAAGTAGGGTACATCTCTGGGGTTTTCAAGTGGGCACCTTCCATCCTCAGTGTTTCGTCGACTAGCCCACGACACCTCAAGAGGGCTTGACGGTGATTCTGGCGTCCCAGCATCACCCCCCTCCGTCCCCCACTCAACTCAGCCCAGCTTACTTACCTGTCCCCAGCCAGAATCTTTCCGTCTCAACCACAGCCAGTTGCTGCTCCTCTCTGCTGCTTCAGATAAGTTCTTCACTGTGCGACGCAACTCTTGGCCACTGAATCCGACGTCTCTGAGAAACCGGGTTGTAGAGTGTGCCACAAATCCTCGACAACCCACTTCCACTGGGTAAACCCGAACTCTCCATCCTCGCTGTTCCGCTTCAGTGGCTAGTTGAGCATACCGCAGTTTCTTCCTCTCATACGCCTCATCTACAGCGTCCTCCCATGGCACTGTTAACTCTACCAGGTGAACAAGGCGTGCTGATCCAGACCACAAGACAATATCTGGTCGAAGGTTAGTGGTGGCAATCTCAGGTGGAAAAATAAGCCGTTGACCAACATCTGCCAGCATATTCCAGTCTCTAGCAGCTTCCAGTTGTCCTGGGCGAGGATTGGTTTTAACACCTTTTCTTGGTGGTTGCTCTCCTGGGCGGAGGAATGTTGTCTTTTGTGTGTAATGTTTTGATGGAACAGGTGGCAACTTATTGGTCATGTTACGCTTGTCTTCCAATGCTAAGGCCAAACATCGCAGCACCTGGTCATGGCGCCAAGTAAACCGTCCTTGGCTAAGAGCCACCTTACATCCTGTCAAAATGTGCCTTAATGTTGCAGGTGATGAACACAAAGGACATGAGGGATCCTCTCCTACCCAGAGGTTTAGGTTCTGTGGTGATGGGAGAACATCATATGTTGACCTGATGAGGAAACTGATCCTGCTCTGTTCCATTGACCATAGGTCTTGCCAGCCAATCTTGCGTTGTTCCACACTCTCCCATCTCATCCATTCTCCCTGTTTGGCCTGGGAAATGGCCTTTATACACCTCATCCTCTCCTCCTGCTTTTGCACCTCGTTGACTACCAGCTTCCTTCTTTGAGCTGGGGCCGCCTTGTGCCATGTAGGAGGAGTTGAACTGAAACCAAGACCCCCTCTTCCATGCTGAACTTGCCCCATGATATCACCAATTCGAAGGGCAGCCTTTGCATCTTCCACAGCTTTCTTTGCCGCCCACTTTCTTCCAGTTTTCAACACAGGTGCTGCCTCCCTTACGCATTTATCGCGTGACTCTACTAATGTCATTTCCAGTCTGACCTTGGCGCACTTAAACTCCTCGGTTAGAGCAGAGACTGGTAGCTGCAGTATTCCTTTACCATAAAGTCCCACTCTGCTGAGGCAGCGTGGAACTCCCAACCATTTCCTGATGTATGAACTGATTAAAGCTTCCAGCTTCTCTACTGTTGTCAAAGAAACCTCGTACACAGTCAGTGGCCACAGCAACCTCGGCAGTAGACCAAACTGAAAGCACCAGAGTTTTAGTTTACCTATGAACAAAGTGACGACCCAACGTATCCCGCTTGCAGATTTTCCCCACTATCTTAACTCATCAGGTCATCTGCCATTTTGTTGAAAGGGTCATCATTTGAATCATTACCCTGGTCATCATTAGTAAGCAGGGGCATGTTTAAAACAGTGTCAACAGTTTTAGTACATAACTTTTTCACGCAGGTTATGATAAGCAAAAACAACAACAATATCACTACATCATATATAAACCAGTGTCAGTAATGTTCAAAGTGTTCCGTACAGTATGGTTGAGCATTGCCCACCAACCATTGTCCGCATGTTTTCGATCATGTTCTACACTCCATGTGTGCAATGTTGTTTTTGTTCTGAGTTCTGTGCGATTTTCAGCGTAGCTGTGGTTTGTAGTATCTGGCTCTTTTTTATTATCTTTTAGTTCAGTTAAGAGCCAGATGAGAAACAGTTAATATGCTGCCAAGAAAAATAACAGTCAGGACTCTGGGGGTCCAAAGCTGACTGTCCCAAGGCCATCCGAGCTGTCTACGTTGTTCCAGGGGGCGATACATCTCCCTTCGGGCTATAGGGCACTTTTCTGCAATGGCTGGCGTGGATACAGGTTGATCGTTCAGCGACTTTCACCGCTGTCTGCGTTGTCAGGAGCACCTGGAACGGACCTGTCCAGAGTTGTTGATGCCAATGCTTCCGGCGGAGGTCTTTGATGATCACCCAGTCCCCTGGCAGGAGCTTGTGGAGCCTTCGGTTCCTTCGGTTCGGGTAGGGCAGCTTTTACCCTGGGAAAAATAGACTTCAGAACATTGTTAAGAGCAGCACAATATTTTACCATTTCATCCTCACATCCCATTAGGGTGAGCCTATTTTGAGGAAAAGGTGTGTTCAGCATCCGCATTGGGCGTCCCGTTAATACTTCATGAGGTGCTAGCCCTGTAGTACTGTGCGTGCGTCCACGCATGTACATCAGGGCCAATGGCAATACTGTAACCCAGGAGAGCCCTGTTTCAGCCATGAGCTTAGTTAGTTTAGTTTTTATTGTTTGGTTCGCTCTCTCCACCAAGCCTCCGCTTGCGGGGTGGTAGCTACAGTGTGTGCGTAAATCAATTTGTAGGCTTTCAGAAATGTTCTGTACCACACTGTTCACAAAATGAGAACCATTGTCAGATGTCAATTTAGATGGCAGACCCCATCGGGGTATAATCTCTCTCATCAGGCTTTTTACTACTGCCATAGCTGTGGCATGTCTGCAGGGGAATGCTTCAATCCATTTAGAAAAAGCATCAATTATTACAAGGCAGTACTTGTAACCTTGGCAAGGTGTTAATTCAATAAAATCCATCATGACATGTTCAAGGGGCCCTCCGGCCTCGGATGAGCTGATACGGACATGGGCGTGCTGCGGCCTACATTGTTGGTCATACAAATCACACATTTAGCACAAAATTGGTTAGCATATGTAGAAAAACCTGGAGCAAACCAAAAATTGTTAACAACATTCACCACCCCTCCCTTTGACACATGGTCTTGGCCGTGTGCCAACTTAGCTACATAAAGGAAACATGAACGGGGAAGGGCAGGCAACCCAGTGGGTCCTCGCCAAATCTTATGAGTAGAATCATAAGAGCATTTGTTTTTCCACAGAGCTATCTCGGCAGGTCCCACACTGTGTTGTAAGTCAGCTACGTCCTGTAAAGAAAATACAGATTCAGTTAAGGCAGGTAATGACATCATTTGGAGCACAGGGGCCTAAGTTGATGCGGCCGCTGCTTTAGCAGCAGCATCTGCAACAGCATTCCCTTGAGAGACAGGATCAGAAGCGTTAGTGTGTGCCTGGCATTTACATACAGCAGCGTTCAATAGGGGCACATCAGTAAGATTGGGTCGTGGCTTGCAGACCTGTTCTACTAAGGTGGTGCAATCGTGAGGCTCTCCATTCTGAGGCTCTCCATCGTGAGGCTCTCCATCGGCTTCTGTAGGAAGAAGTGTAGAAGGGTTAAGCACAGTACAGCATTTTAGCACAACATGTGACATGGTCATTAATACATTCTGGTAATGTAATAGACGAGCTGGAGTCAGATGTGCTATCTTGGCCTGTGAAATGAGAGCATGTACTGCATGAGGAACATGTACAGTTAGAGGGCTGTGGTGGGTTATGGAAGGAAGTGACGGAGACAGGCAGCCAGTGAGGTACAACCTGCGCACCAGCAAGGCAGGGCTGGGCAGGGTTTTATTAATATCCCGTATTGCACAAACAAAAATAAGAAACCCCCTTGAATACTAGCAATAGTAATCAAGGGTTGAAATAAAAACAGTAAATAGAACAGTCCCGCACTACACAGAGACGCAAAAGTTAAAACAAAACATTCACTTGGTTCATCCACGCGGAGGCAACCGGTGTCCTCCAGCTGCTGCCCCAGCTCCCTCCTGAGGCTTCACAAACACAAAGGCACAGAAGGAGCTGTGCTGCAAATCCGCCCAGGTATCCAAAGGGGTAGGGAAAGCAAGGGAAAACAAATGCACAGCTCTTCAAGGATCTGCAAACACAGGACTTCAGTGGTTGAAAAGAAATAAATGAAAAACAAACAAACCAGCACGTCTCTTGCAGGTGTTAATCCAGCACAGTCAAAAAAACAAATGGCAGAACCCCACAGCCTAAATAGTGCCGAGTCCCACCCCAACAATCAAACGCAGCACAGCTGATTGCAATAATGGGGCTCAACCATGAGGTCCTGCCCCAAGTTAAGATGGCCGCCCCCACTGCGGCTTCTGCCCCAACCATTACTCAGCCTTTCTCCTCTGTCTCGGCCCTCTGTGCACAGCGCTGCCAGTAGTCGGGAGGGTGAATTACAAGAGGGACTCCTTTCACTCCTGTCACAAGGGCACATTGCAACTAGGTCAGCACTAGCCAGCACAGCTTCAGTGGCGGCGGCCACCGCTCTCAAGCAACAGACTAGCCCTCGGGCTACGTTATGAAGGCGCTTAGAGTAAAAAGCCACAGGACGTTGTTTTCCCCCATGCTCTTGTGTCAGTACTGCCGACATGAATCCTCCCTTTTCACAAACAAACAGGTTAAAAGGTTTAGAGTGATCGGGTAACCCAAGACAGGGCGGAGAGGACAAGAGTTGTTTGAGTTTTTTTTTGAGGGCAGTTAGTCCGTCAGGAGTCCAGTCAATTGTGTCTTTCATAGTCATCTTATGGCCATGTATCAAGTCAGCTAGGGGCTGAGTTACTGCAGCGTAATCTGGAATCCAAGCTCTACAGTAGCCAGCCATACCTAGCAACGTCATCATGTGTTTTTTTTTTTTTTTGTGGCAGGCTGGGGCAGTGTCAGAATTGCAGTGACATGCTCCAGGCCCAATTTCCTGCCTTCCGGTGTAATATCGTGTCCCAAGTATTTTACAGATGGTGACACGAGCTGCAGCTTTTTTTTTTTATACCTTATGGCCATTACAAGCTAGGTACTCTAAAAGAGCTCTTGTATCAGTTTCGCACGCGTGCTGAGTTTCAGAACATAAAAGCAAATCATCCACATACTGGATGAGTTTGCTTCCACCAGGGGGAACAGCTGACAAAACAGTAACTGGGTTTGGCACAATAGGGGCCCTTGCATGTATCGCGTCATTTACTAACCTGAGGTCTTGGACAAATCGCCATTCTCCCGAGGCTTTGCGGACCGGGAGAATCGGGGTGCTGCAAGGCGAGTCTGGGCAGGGCACGATAGCTCCTTTAGAGACCAAAGATGCATGCACAGGAGCAATGCCTTCCTGTGCTTCCTTGCTGAGAGGATACTGGGCGCAGCTAGGCCGGTGTGTGCTTTTTGGTGTGACTGTTAGGGGCTCTGCCCCTTTCATAAGGCCAATATCATACTTATCTTTTGCCCATAGAGAATCGGGGAGGCCGATCAGCAAGGGTGAAAACGTGCCTCCCAGTGCCTCCTCAAGGGGCGCATCTCGGTTCTCTGCCCCATGGATTCCCCGTTGGACAGGCGTGACCCAAAAGAAAGGAGCGCAAACAGCGCGAGCACTGGGGGAGAATTTGAACCCATCTTCACTTTGCCAGTCAGTCACCTGCAACACAGAATTAAGCCAGACACCAGTATCTTTCCACTCTACATCATCGGTTTTTGCTATGCTTATATGTGGCACAGAGTCAGTTGTGTGGTAAAGTAAAAACTGATCGCTATTTAGTTTAATGGCTGCAACACAAAAGCGTAAACCGATATACAAGGCGCTGCACGTGATTGTTTCGTTAGATGGAGGTTGTGCTAACCACTCTCTCTCAAATTCATAATCTCTTGATAAAGGTGAGTACAGGGCAGTGCAATGTAAGGCATAAGGTGATATAAACCCAGTTTCATGACCCCAATGTTGTCGAGCCAATTTAAATAATTCCTCAATTTATTCACCTCCGTTTTGTATATCCCATGAATAGAACCAACTACGGGTCTCAATCATTTGGGCCATCACCAAGGGACACGAGACGGTAACTCTGCTTTGTTCACATTTCATTTCACAATTGAATTTACATAGTAGATCTCGTCCCGCTAGGTTGCAAGGGCAGCATTCTGAGAAAATAAACCGATGCATAAACATTTTCCCTTCATATTGTACGGGTAAAGGCATCATCATTTTCTCCATCAATACTACTCCCGAGGCTCCCACTGTTTTTACTGATTCATTTGATATCATTGGGTTATGCATAGTTCTAGCATTTATGACAAACATTGCAGCACTAGTATCAATTAAGAATTCAAATGACTCACCATTCACGAAGTGATCAACGGTGGGGGCTTCTTGTGGTTTAGAAAAAGTTAGCACGTACTGCTTGTTCGCTGTTTTGGTGTCAGCTGTCCCTGCCTCGTTTCATTCTGGTTTCGGTTTGTATAGTGATACTTGCGGTGGGGGAGCGCTCTGCCAGTTACTCTCGTTGGTTTGTTGTTGTTGCTGCTGCTGTCTCTGACACTCTCTAGCAAAATGTCCTTCCTGGCCACAATTATAGCAACTAGTGTCTTTATCCTGGTTGTGGAAGTTTCTGTTGCCACCGCCTCCGCTTCCCCCTACCCCCCGTCCCATGTCCGCCCCGTCCGCGTTGGTATCCGCCTCGGGTTGGTCCTTTGCCCTGATAATAAGCCAGCTGAGCTGCTTGCAATTTAACTCCTTCTTTTTCAGCTTTTGTCTTTTGATTTGTCTGTTGTTGTCTTTCAGCGTGCTTGCAATGTAATGAGGGGAGCCGTCTCCCATCCAATGCATGTCATCCTTACCTGTTTATTCAGGGCAGGTACGAGTCAGTTTATTATGGCTGCTTTTAAAAGACTGTTGTATTCATCGGTGCCTGGTCGGAGTCCGCTGTGTTTGCGAAAGCACGTCTCCAATCTTTGTCTATATTCCTCTAGAGACTCTTTGGAGTGCTGTGTGCTCTATGTATAGCATCCCAATCGGTCTTAGCAGGGTATTGTCATTTCAATCTGTCCAGCAACTGTTCAAACTGCGGTTGATATTCTCCATCCCCTGCCGGTTTCCACGTCAGATTTTCGTCAAAAGTATCTTCGATGTCCTCCCAGCGAAGCTTTAATTTGCATCGCATAATGTGCCGTATTTCAGCGGCAGAGGGTTTGTATTGACGCACAAGACGGGTCATCTGCTCGCTGAACTGAACTGCATCCTTAGTTGGGTCGGGCAAGTCTTTAGCAATGTCTTTAATCTCATCTTGTCTCCAGGTGCGCTGAATCAGGACCTCTGGCAGCCAGTACGCTGTCAGGGGGGCCATGATAATGGCGTTGTTCAGATTGCCTTTTGGTCCCAACCGTGTAGTGAGCGTGCTGGAAGATCCTGATGTCTCAGGGGATTCTGGCGATGATAAGAAGCTCAGTCCAGGGGGCGACCAAGGGGACCAAGTCCACCGGGAACCGCCTTGGAAACCTGTCGGGTTGCTTGGGGTGGATATCAGAGGCGGAAGTGCGGGCAGCGGACTCTCTGCTGTGGGCGGAGGCTGTTGATGGACCTGGACGGGCCGGTCGGGCCGAGGAGCAGGAGCAGGGGCTGTGGAAACAGGAACACAATACGGGGGGGGGGGGGGGGCAGTCCCTTTCCTCATCGTAATCTCTGTTTCTCTGTCTTTTTTTTCTTTTTTTCACTTCCTCAGTACTATCTTTCTGACTTGCTTTTACCGTTATGCTTTTAGCCTGCAATGCTGTTTGTCTTTCTGCTTCTCGTTCCCATTTCCTATAACCATCCCAGTCTTTTTCTCTTTCTTTGTCTTCTCAAACTCGAACTTTTCTCTACATTCTTGTAACTTCCTTTCACTCTGGGTTGCTTTTAGTGGAAAATCAGCTATTTTATGCCACAGAACAACCTGGTCTACAACACCGCGACCCCATTTATCAGCCATCGTTCGTCCCGGTCCAACCAGTGTGTCCGGGAGACAGACCTCCTTTTTACTATTACTTGACCTCATTGTAATCAAACCCACACGCGCACACACACACAATTATCAGATAACACTCATTCACTCACTCATTCACATGGTTATCTGTCGTCCACACTATATCACTGCCTATTTTTATTTGCACCACCTGCACAGAAAAATAACTTTTCTTAATTGACCATCCAACAGTGCGCTTGGTATATTGATCAACTACACTAGTAGTATGACTTTTTTTTTTTTTAAACTGTGCATTTAATTTTTTCAATTATTATTTTTAGTTCAATATTTGGTATTTCATACGATATCTTTTTAACTAGTTTCATTTGTAATTACTTATTAGTATTATTCATAGATCAGTCGAATCACTTAATTTACCTGTTTCCGGATCAGGAACCACGTGGTCTCTTTTTTTTTGTCCTCTAGACAATAGAGTTCCCAGAACTCTTTCTGCGCAGCCCGTTCCCAGAACGGGTTTTATCAGGTTCCCAGAACCTTACCAATTGGTCTATTTTATGTATGAGGAAAACCAGTCTCACCCTTTGTCTTTGTTCGGTACGGCGTATCCGTCCACCGATGCTCCCAGCCGGGTTCAAGGCGGGTCCTTCTCCTCCGAAACTATTTCAGAGTGTGGTTCCCTGAGCCACTCCTAAGCAGCCCCCGTGCACGGTTAACCTCAAAGTCCCCGGGAACAATCGGAAAACGGAGCTAGCCGTCCCACCTGGGTCGCCAAGAATTGTCGTGGAAATTCTAATAAAGGAAGAGAGACTGCGAGTTCCAAACACACAGGCCTTTATTTATTAAGTTTACAAACTGAGAACACTCTCAGCACACAGGGTGCTAGATAATCATCGAGCAGTGTTCCAACATACAGAGTTAGATCTGTTTCTTATATACCTTAAAATTGTCAGCAAGGCAGAGGGTTAGCCAATGATGATTCAGGTATTAGCATATAAGAGAAAACTTATAACTATGCATACTTGGCATAAAACTAAGCAAGCAGATAAAAAGGATGGGTGGTTTGGGTATACGTGCAAAAAGACACGTCTGGCTCATCCTTTTTTCTCACAGCCGCAGCTGCAGTGTAGGCATCTTGCGGTTCCTTATCTTTAGCAAAGCATACAAGGTTATGTGAGCAAGGTTATGGGAGAACAAAATGCCAGTACATTATGTCGAGTCAGTCCTATTTTTCGAGTCAGTCCTATTTTCTGTAACATTTCTATAACACTAGTTGAGCATACCGCAGTTTCTTCCTGTCATACGCCTCATCTACAGCATCCTCCCATGGCACTGTTAACTCTACCAGATGAACAAGGCGTGCTGATCCAGACCACAAGACAATATCTGGTCAAAGGTTAGTGGTGGCAATCTCAGGTAGAAGAATAAGTCGTTGACCAACATCTGCCAGCATTTTCCAGTCTCTAGCAGCTTCCAGTTGTCCTGAGCGAGGATTGGTTTTAACACCTTTTCTTGGTGGTTGCTCTCCTGGGCGGAGGAATATTGTCTTTTGTGTGTAATGTTTTGATGGAACAGGTGGCAACTTATTGGTCATGTTACGCTTGTCTTCCAATGCTAAGGCCAAACATCGCAGCACCTGGTCATGGCGCCAAGTAAACCGTCCTTGGCTAAGAGCCACCTTACATCCTGTCAAAATGTGCCTTAATGTTGCAGGTGATGAACACAAAGGACATGAGGGATCCTCTCCTACCCAGAGGTTTAGGTTCTGTGGTGATGGGAGAACATCATATGTTGACCTGATGAGGAAACTGATCCTGCTCTGTTCCATTGACCATAGGTCTTGCCAGCCAATCTTGCGTTGTTCCACACTCTCCCATCTCATCCATTCTCCCTGCTTGGCCTGGGAAATGGCCTTTATACAACTCAACCTCTCCTCCTGCTTTTGCACCTTGTTGACTACCATCTTCCTCCATTGAGCTGGGGCTGCCTTGTGCCGTGTAGGAGGAGCTGAACTGAGACCAAGACCCCCTCTTCCATGCTGAACTTGCCCCATGATATCACCAATTCGAAGGGCAGCCTTTGCATCCTCCACAGCTTTCTTTGCCACCCACTTTCTTCCAGTTTTCAGCACATTATTCCTGCCATTATTCCAACTTCTAGGCATTGCCATGTAGTGCTGAATTCTGAAGTTGATAAACTAAATTGCAAATCTCCAAAGTAGGCTTTCACTAAATTTGTTATTGTCTTTGGTACACTGAAAAAATCAAATGCTGCCCAAAGAAGTTCATGTGGCACTGAACCATATGCATTAGCCAAAACCAGGAATGTCACATGGAGCTCCTTCCTCTCCTTTTTAGCTGATTGAATTTGTTGCCAGATCACATTGATGTGTTCTAAGCATCCTGTGAAACATGGAATGCCTGCTTTTTCTGCCAATGAAGCAGTTCTTTAATAGGTAAGTTGACAATCTCTGAGCAATAATGCTGAAGAAAATCTTGCCTTCTACGTTTAATAGGGAAATAGGGTGAAACTGGTGGTGATGAAGCCCTTGCTTTTTTCACAGCTTGCTCTACTTCTTTCCACTTAGGTGCACAGTCCTCCATTTGGTATTCTGGTGGAATGATAGGTGGGATGTCTGAAGGAATTGACATAGGCTCCTGCCTTTTTGAATCTGTATGGGTTTCCTCCAAATATCTCTCCAGCTCAACCTTAGATGCTTTTAGTGTGCCATTCTTCTCACTGGTGAATAACTTTACAAATTTGAATGGGTCTTTATAAAAGTTAGTTCTCATACGCTCCTTCTTTTTGTAGCGTTTCCGTAGGCGCTCAGCTCTGCGCAATGTTGCAAGCTTATCTTTTATGACCCTTTGTAAGAGATTGAGTCCCTCCTTCTGACTTTGTTCTGCTCTTCTCCATTGCTTCCTCAGCTGTCTCCTTTCTCTAAGTGTTCAATCTCCTGCTGCCGTCTAGACTTTCCAGGAATAGTTTGTAATTTTTCCTTCCTTTTTTCAACTCCAAACCTCTCGCTTCCATATGCGTAGATGATGTCCCCAAATTTATCCAGCTTCTTTTCAACTGTTCCACTTAACCTTTCCAATGCAAAGCAGAGATCTGTGTTTACTGTGTCTGTAGCAGGGTGATTGCCCTGCACGTGTGTTTAGTGTTGGTATAATTTCTATGGGGAAATGGGTTTATTGTGTGTTTTGGAGTTGATTTGTTTTATTACATTTATTGTTTACAGACGGGCGCTCGATTTAGACTTGCTGCCTGCTAGGCTTGGTTGAGGGGAAGTGCAGCAAGTGATTGGCTGTGCTGGACCTCAATCAGCAGGTGGGCAGGTCTTGACCGAGTGCCCGTCAGTGTAAAAACATCCGCGGGAGATGGTTCGAAGCGACTGTAACACCATGCCAGAGGGGAGCGGCGTATACTCGGGAGGAGAGGGTCCGCTCTGCAGGAACAACAGCTACGCAACCTTGAGACTGCAAGCGGTGCTTGTGAAGGCAATTCCCAGCCAAGGCCGTATGAAGCAGCAGGAGTCATTGTATGAATACCGGCTCATGAGTAGGTTAGTTAGGGGATTGTGATCAGGGTTTCCCCTGGGTTTCACTAGTGACTAATACTTTCTAAAAACATTAGTCACTCCAGATATTCAGTAGTCACTACTGGCGCACAGCTCAAGTCTTCAAGGGTGTTATGAATCCTGTTTTTATTTTATACCTTAAATCACTGTATTGACCAAAACAATTATTTAATTAAACCATTTTAATAATGCTCTACAGTTTAAATACATTGGTAATTTACAGTTGTAAAGTTTTAGAACATTAAAACTCAAGAACCAGATTTATTTGCCCTGAAAAGCTACATACAGACACAGAATGCATTATGAATTACTTATAACATGTATGTCTTTTTACAATAAAAAGAAAAAAAAAACATTGTTAGAATACTATATACAACCCATGGAAACAGAGTTTTGCAATAAGGCTGAAACTTTGCTGCTTGTTTTCTTTTTCTTTTATCTGACGCTTGTGAGCTTTGTTTGTTCTTTTTTTTCTGGTGTTCCAAATTCAAGTCTTCATTTTCTACAACTTGTTGTTCTGTTTGTTCTATTTCACTCTTGCTGAAAAAACGAGTGGATTTTCTTCTGCGACATTTTACAGTATTGGCTAACAGTTTTGTTTTTTAATTCGCGCGCACAAGTTTACTGCGATCATGTATTTATATTGATGATAAAGTTATAGAAAAGAAGGCAAAGAAAAGTTCACTATCCACGCATCTCTACAGCTCACCTCAATATGAAAACATATTACTGCACTGTAAACCCGAATAGTTAAACTCATTGAATAAATTAAGCATTGGAAACACAAAAGGTATAAAATAGTAGTACTGACACAAACGTTTTGGGTTCCCTTAACTTGCAACTCAGTTTTGATTTTGTAGCAATTATGTTTTTGATTCAAATTAACTATATGTGGGATTTTATGTAAAGAGAACTTCTGATATTAGATTTGCTGACACACAAATCTTTTCAGTTTGAGTTTATTAACGTGTGACGTCACAAACGTCATCGACGTTGGCACGGTCGAGAAAAATCATCTAAAACATGGCGGCTCTTCCTGGAGTGACTAATATTGTAGGTTAACTAAACATTTAATCTCTTCTGTCTGCGGCGGTGGAGAAATTGTATACGGTAAACTTTCGAATTACGATCAAGTCTGTATCGTTTGTTATAATTTTACGAATTTAACAGTTCATTTCTGCTCAGCTGTCAGCCCGCTAAATCAGCTTACTAGCCAGAAAGCTAGCTAGCTATCACAGTTGAGTTGAGAATGAATTGAATAAGTACCAGGATAGTTGTGTTGTGATGCAGATGCTAAAAATCTAAAATATTTCTGTTTTTATTTTAAACTAATCTATGTTTGAAATTTACGAAAGGCAATTTTCAAATGCAGGCTAGCCAATTGGGTGTATTTTTTGCATGACGTTGGACAAACGCGTCGGTGCGATTGGCTGGTTTGCCTGTTTGTCTCACTGCAATCCTGGACACTTGTTTTCCACACTTGACGAGCAGTGTACCCGCGGATAAGGTCTCGGGGAGTACGAATGTCGATTGCATTCGCTTCTCAACCGACTAATGATTCAATGATGTAAGCACTGTTTACATATATTTGCTATGTTTTAGACGCCTTCAGCTTTGTCAAGAGCTTTATTATTATTATTATTATTATTATTATTTGTTTATTTAGCAGACGCCTTTATCCAAAGCGACTTACAGAGACTAGGGTGTGTGAACTATGCATCAGCTGCAGAGTCACTTACAATTATGTCTCACCCAAAAGACGGAGCACAAGGAGGTTAAGTGACTTGCTCAGGGTCACACAATGAGTCAGTGGCTGAGGTGGGATTTGAACCGGGGACCTCCTGGTTATTATTATTATTATTATTATTATTATTATTATTTATTTCTTAGCAGACGCCCTTATCCAGGGCGACTTACAATCGCAAGCAAATACAAATACATTCAAGTGTTACAATACAAGTAATACAATAAGAGCAAGAAATACAATAACTTTTGTTCAAGTGTGACAAACCACAATTCAATAATACAGCAGATAATAGTGATAGTTACATCAGGATATGATTAAATAGTGATAGTTACATCAGGATATGATTAAATACAAAGTACTACAGGTTAAACACTTGGCAGATTACAATATTCTGAAGTACAGTATTAAATGCAGTAAAATAGGGGGCAGATAAGAGCAAAATAAAGCACATTTAAATGAAGGGTGATAGTGTCCCAGGATACAACAGAGGAGTTCTACAGGTGCTGTTTGAAGAGGTGAGTCTTAAGGAGGCGCCGGAATGTGGTCAGGGACTGGGCAGTCCTGACATCTGTAGGAAGGTCGTTCCACCACTGCGGAGCAAGGGTGGAGAAGGAGCGGGCTCGGGAGGCAGGGGAGCGTAGCGGAGGTAGAGCCAGTCTTCTAGTGCAGGCAGAGCGGAGAGGTCGAGTGGGGGTGTAGGGAGAGATGAGGGTCTGGAGGTAGCTGGGTGCAGTCTGATCAAGGCATCTGTAGGCTAGTACAAGAGTCTTGAACTGGATGCGAGCGGTGATCGGGAGCCAGTGGAGCGAGCAGAGTAGTGGAGTAGCGTGGGCGAAGCGAGGTAGAGAGAACACCAGGCGAGCAGCAGAGTTCTGGATGAGCTGGAGCGGACGGGTGGCGGATGCAGGGAGGCCAGCCAGGAGGGAGTTGCAGTAGTCTAGGCGGGAGAGTACCAGGGCCTGGACCAGGAGCTGGGTAGCATAGTTGGTGAGGAAGGGTCGGATTCTTCGGATGTTGCTCAGGAAGAATCTGCAAGTGCGTGCCAGAGTGGAGATGTGCTGGGAATAAGAGAGGCAGGGGTCCAGGGTGACTCCAAGGTTCTTAGCGGAGGAAGAGGGAGAGAGTGTGGTAGATTCCAGAGGAACAGAGATAGAGAGATCAGAGGAGGGGGAGGAGGAGGGAAAGAAAAGGAGGTCAGATTTAGAGAGGTTGAGTTTGAGGTGATGCGAGTGCATCCAGGAGGAAACAGCAGACAGACAGGTAGAGATACGGGAGGAGATGGTGGAGTCAGAGGTGGGGAAGGAGAGGAAAATCTGAGCATCATCAGCATAGAAATGGTATGAGAAACCATAGGATGCGATGAGGGGGCCCAGGGAGCGGGTGTAGAGAGAGAACAGGAGAGGACCCAAGACTGACCCTTGGGGGACTCCAGTTAAGAGAGGGTGAGGTGTGGAGGTTGCTCCACGCCAGGTTACCTGGTAAGTGCGGTTGGAGAGGTAGGAGGAGAACCAGGCCAGAGCAGTGCCAGAGATCCCCAGGTCAGCAAGAGATGATAGTAGAATAGAGTGATCAACAGTGTCAAAGGCAGCAGAGAGGTCGAGGAGAATTAGGACAGAGGAGAGAGAGGCAGCTCGGGCACACTTAAGTGAGTTGGTGACAGACAGGAGGGCGGTTTCAGTGGAGTGAGCAGAGCGGAAGCCAGATTGGAGAGGGTCAAGCAAAGAGTGGTTGGACAGGAAAGCAGAGAGCTGGCGGTGTACAGTCCGCTCGAGGGTTTTGGAGAGGAAGGGTAGGAGGGAGACAGGACGGTAGCTCTGGAGGGAGGTGGGGTCGAGGGTAGGTTTTTTGAGGAGGGGAGTGATAGAGGCTTTTTTGAAGGCAGAGGGAAAGATGCCAGAAAGTAGAGAGGTGTTGAGGATTGAGGAGATGAAGGGGAGTAGAGCAGGAGCAGCAGCTTGAAAGAGGTGAGTGGGGAGGGGGTCCAAGGCACACGTGGTGGGTTTGTGACCCTGGAGCAGGGAGGAGAGGTCAGAGTCTGAGAGGGGCAAGAATTCTGTGCAAACCTATGCTAACACGTTAAATGGCTAGCTATCTAACGCAACTAACTGGCAGCTTTCTAACATGTCTTCAGCTTTGGACTATGTAACGTTTACCAGGCCCACCGAGAGGACGGGAAAGATGGGGAAATTTCCCCGGGGCCCAACGCCCCGAAGGGGGGTCTGATGAAGGGAGAACTTATATATATATATATATATATATATATATATACACACACACACCACAGTATGAATTATTCTATTATTAAGATCTATAATTTCCTCAAAACAACGTGGTGCAGCAGTTTGTTAGAAAAATGGTGTCGTATAAAATAAATAAAGTACTTTCTTCAGCTGGTGGTAAACACAATTAGAGAATAATCGGTATCGCTTAAAATACAAATATATTCACCAATACAGGCTATTAGTTAAGAGCAGAGATGAGTGGTTTATTTTTGGCACAGGATAAATAAAAGTGTATAGCAACACCATTAATGTAGTTTATGCTAAAAACGTATGTTATTTGATGTTAAGTAAGCTTCAGATTAATGACTATTATACACGCGGTAGCGAGACATACCAGTCCTTCCCCGGGGCCCATGACGGCTCTCGGCGGCCCTGTCGTTTACTTATCAACCTGGGTAGCTAGCAAAATAATTCAAGCTTCCATTCGTTTCAAATAGGTTGCATGTAGCTATGGAAGCCATTCCTGCTAGCCTGTTAACTTTAGTAGCTAGCTAGCCTGCAAAAAGCCAGAAGAAACTTGTAATGTTGGATGGCCGTGCACGTTTTTGATGAAATCGCATGGTGGCGCCAGGTGCACAAAATGGTGGGTTAGAGTAGACCAGGTGGCTATGACAAGATAGGTCTAACGTTAGCAGCCTTTAACATGGTGTAGCTGAGTATTTTGCTCCATGATAGTTATCAAGTAAAGGTATTTTATTTTTTGTTTTGAAACTGTTAGGGAGGGACAGAGGTAAGCCCTCCCTGAGTCTGTTGATGACCTGAAAAGCATTTTGAAGGACAAGCTCAAGTTGGATGCAGACTTTAGCTTGCAGTACGAAGACCCTGATTTTGATGGAGAACTTATCTCCCTAGTGGACATTGACGAGTTGCCACAGAAAGCTACACTGAAACTTTTCATGGCAGAGGTGGAAACAGTTCTATTTCAACTACAGACACAGAGTTGCTGTCAGATGTGTCCTCTCCAGAGCGACTTAGTAGATGGCTGCCAGGTATTTTTCCCATGCCCACTTTTGCTTATGAGGTAGAATTGAAGCTCAGAGAAGGAAACACTGTCTTTGAAAGAAACGGAAAGTGTCTTCAGTTATCTAGAGATCAAAAGCATGACATCCTAGTGAAACTTGCAGCTACTATTTACAGTTTCAAAGCAGCTGAAGCACTTGTTTCCAAACACCCCTGCCTGAAAGAGCTTGGATCTGAGACTGGCTGGTATGGACGGAAGAACAGCATAAAATACAAATTGGGTAACTACAGAACCAAGTTGAGGAGACCAGGATGTCAAGAGGTCAGTATAAACGCAGGAAAATGAAGCAGAAGTAATCCAGAGATTGAACCATCGCACTCAAACATAAAGAGACCCAAGTGTCCTGAAGTGAACTTTTTGCCTGACTTCCCCAAAGGACAGGACATGGCAAGTCTTGAAAGACAGAGGCTGGAGATAATCCAAGAAGTTCAGAAGACTGAGAAAACCCTACCCCTCATCGATAGGATGATGCAGACGACATTTGTCCTGCGGCGGCAGGAGGTAGTCACCAACAGACCACCTGTGAGATATCCTTGAGCGATAGCCGGCTCTACATTTGGAGTCGCAGGTAAAATTGCACAGCTTTGTTTTTTCAGCAATATTTTGTTTTTCCATATAATTTTAATTAAATAACTTGTCTTGAATACTGTCACTTGTCTGTCGTTTCTGTGTGTAGGTGTATGCCGAGTTCCAACGGATCACAAACCAGAACTTGCCGAACATCTTTTATGAAGAGCTTGACCGCCACACTCTTCGCTTGATGACCTTATACCGACAGAGGGCAAAGACAGGAAAGACATCTGATGCTTTGGCTGACATTCTGAGGATTCATGATCTACAGGTAAGATGGTCAATGCATATGTCATTAGGTCACTGCATATCTAAAGATGGGAATCAGACCTGGTTCAAAGTAAATCAAGCATAATCTATTTGACTCGGGTCTGGTTGGAATACTTGTACATTGTTATCACTTTAGTGATCTGAGGGTTCATGTACTGGTGCTTGTGTGATGCATGATGTATCCATTCTAACTATTCACAAGATTTGTGTGCCAGGTAGACAAGTATGATCCAATATGAAGGTCAACCCTAAGCCCTCCTGCCCTGTGCACTTTGGAGATCTGAAAAGATATGACAGGTGTAGGCAATATGCTAGCAGCTCCACATAGACCTCTGATAGGCTAGTTGGAATGTATGGCATATTGCTGTCACCTGCCAAATCTTGTCAGATCTCCAGAGTGCATAGGGCGTGAAGGCTTGGGCTTGATGTTGAGATCAGATCTATGTCTCAAAATGGACTTGGGATTATTGTCTCTTCAGGACCAACATGATGTCCACACAAGGCGTACCACTGTGCTCCGTGCCCTTCCTGTGTTGCTGCGCAAGAAGGTCTCAGGATTTTAAGACATGCACGGTTAGTTTTTTGCCCCTCTGGTGTGTGTGTGTTGATTGTGCGCATTTCAAATTCAACATTATATCAATCTGTGGTTGTTATACAGTAAGTTTTTAAAGCTATTTCAGTCACTGAAGTCTTAACCTTGGTCTTCTAAATGCTACTTTTCCTGTCATTTGTGCATTTCAGGTGGAGGATTCTGATGAGCCAGATGTTGGTGATGCACCAGTCGCCATCCTTACAGTCGTCAGTGATGACGCTGAAAAGCCGATCCACTTCAACCAAATCAAGATTTCCATTGTCCTGGAGAGTGAAGTTATGGTGACCAACCTACCCAGACTGGCTGACGCTTTCCTGGTAATGTTCGGTCTGATCTATGCTCTACATCTGAGTTATCCAAAAGAACTGGCCAACACGTTTGAGTTCGTTCAGAAAATCCTGCTGGGCCTAGAAGATGGGAAACTTAAGCCAAGACTACAGGCTTTCAAGAATGACTTGCTGATACATGTGTAGTGATTGACCAAAGACACGATCTGCCTGGGTTCTGGTGGATGCATTATTTTTATACTGTGGAAGACATTTTGAGTTTGCAGCCAGTGTATGAGTTTCATTTCTCTTATTTTCTTGTGATCTTAGTTAGGGCACTGAAAGACCTGTTATGGTAGCTGGAATACAGAACAAATCCTGAGTTTTTGTTTTCTAACAGGGAAAGCAAACTTTACAGGCCACAGAAGTGTTTTACTTTAGTCATATGGCCTAAGGCAGGTGAGTGGAAGGTGAAGGTGACGTAACAGAATTGTTGTAATACAGTTGTGGGCAGCACCTATGAGCCCAGCTTTAGTTTGTTGATAATCATTTGATGCAGTTGATTCTACTTAACATTAATTTTTAGGTTGCTCACATACTCTGCCAACATGCTTCTGGTGAGCTTTCTCTAGAGAATTTCTATTGTTGAAAAGCACTAAGCTCATGGTAAATGTTTTTTTTATTTTTTCTCAGAGACTATCAACATCTGGAAGCAGAGGCTCCCTCAAAATGGTCATAGTCATTTTCTGAATCCCAAATAGACCCCTAGCTCCTATGAGTAACAACCCCACCCTGACTTCTGACAGGCTGGATGGATTTTTTTTTTTATTTTACCATGTTTACTCTTCTCCTAGCATCTCAATGGGAGTATCTAGTAGGGGCTTGGCGATGATTTGGGATTCAGAGAGACAGGATCATTTAACCTCTTTTCACACTACAAAGCAAAGTTGCACTGTGTAAAGTAACAGACCTCTCAAATACTTTATGTGGTAATGACACCATTATTGCACCTTTTGTTAAACACAATTTTCAAATTGTTATCGTTACGATAAAACATTCTTCATGTTTTAATTATGCATTTGAACATGTTTTTTTTATTTGGGTTAACTTTATATATTGCACGTATTATTTAGTTTGAGTTAGTGCTACTCAATTAACCTCAGGTAATCAGTTGCCTAAAAAAAATTGATTAACCGTACAATTGCCTTTTGAGTTCCACTAAGTTATATTTTTTAATTTACATTGAAGTTACCACAACTTAAAAATGTTAAGTAAAGAAAATAAGAATAAGTGTAAGAAAATAAATCAGTAAGCAGAACACAAACACATTAAGTTATGGCGACATAATATGTATACATTAAGTGCACTTCAAATGGGAAGTTGTTGTTAATTCAATGTATTGAGTTTTAATTAGCAAAATAACTGAGTTCATCATCATACTATTTTAAAGTATAGTTTAATTAAACTTGAAAATTATATTAACTAAGAATAGTAAGTACTGTATACATTTTCATTTTAAGTTTCATTACTCAAAAAATCAAAGGCAATCAGTTGCCTCAATTTTTTTGAGTTAGCAGAACTTATCGGGGTTTACAGTGTGGCATTTTTAAATTATTGGTGACTAAAACCTACAGCACTGATGCTAATTAAAAAATAATAAAACGCTTACCAAGTATCAGTGTGATGGATGTCCCTGCTTGTTACCACGCAAATCACTGATGATGGCAGGGAAATTGGAGAGAGCTTCAGTCACAAGACATTTTTGGCGTTTTTAATCTTTGATGGTATTTCGTCTTGATTGCCCTTTGCTAGTAATGTACTTGTAATGAGCAAACAACCCACATTTTTTCACTGAATTGAAAGCTAAAAACTCTTGCTACTCTCACACCAGAAGTAACGGCTTGGCAATACTAGACCGCATGGCAATACTGCGGTTTCTGACTGGCCATACATTCTGTATTTTGAAATGAACCAATAGTACTTAAGTTACAATAAACTTTAATCGGGTCATTGAAACAAATAAATATCGACTTGCAGGCATGAACGCACGCAGGAAATAAAACGAGTTAAAGACTAGGCTTTTAGTTTTTTAAAATGTCTTTTTTTGTATCCCAGACAGACTGCAGTAACCGCCCAACTGTTTATATTACATTTAAACAGGGCTTATTTAATGTACATATTTAATATGTAAATTAGTTGTGTGTGCGCTGAACGCTCTGTCACAGCACATCAGTCTGGTGTTAGCAATTAAATGTTGATTACATGACAAAAGTTTGCAATAGATAGGCAAGTGGTACTGAATAAAATGCGTTGTCTGCCAGTTCAGAATTTTTCACGAGTACCCCAGTTTGAAAACCGCTAGAAGAAACCACATTACCAACAGATACAGTTTAATAGTAGTATTTAAAAGCCGTTGTCCTGACTGGTAAATTCTTCTAGCTTCCCCTTTTATTTTGACAATTTCCATATAATAATGGCATTTTTATCTTGACATTTTTCATTCTTAGCCACCAAGTAAATATTTGGACAGTTTTCAAAACAATTGTTGCTTTATTTTTACAACACACGTTGGTGTTGTTGATAATATGATAAACGCGTATATCTGCTTCAGCTTAAACGATGGCCCGTGTTACACAGAACACTACAAATAAAATGTCAAATATACACTGTGTATTTCGTTGGTTTTGTGGATTTGCTATGTTTTTAACTTATTTTAATACTGCACATAATTATATAGTTTAGAAAATGCTACTTACCAAAACCATGCTGCACGTGAACTGTATTACATAATAATTTCCTTTATTCCGATTCCAGTGGTGTTTTCTCAATGCAAGATGTATTGTAGGCATATATACAGTGCTGTATAAAACCACATACACTGTCTGTATATAATTTTATCATGCTCGTTATAGGCCTACTGGCAAAATGGTCAAGAGTCAGTTGGTGCTTAACACATACTGAATCATTTTTGCTGTGAATTTTAGCATTTTTGGTCATAGAAAAGACACATTTCACATATTTTATAACGTTACCGTAGGCTACTTTTTTTTTTTTTTTTTTTTTTAGCTAATGATGCGTTTTCGTTTCACAAATCTTCTGCACACAGTATTTTTAGGCACACCTATAAAAACCTATATTTCAACAGTTACTGTCGAAGCTTATTACTTATTCTTCCAGAAGTAATGGTCGGGTGTAACAGGGATACGAGGTTATATTTGCGCTGGGCCATGTTGTTAACAAGCCTGATGTTGTCGTCCAGGCTTTACTGTGAAATTGACTGTAACCAGGGAGGGTGTGAGCGCATCTTAATGGACATGTCATTGTAATACAAAATGCATTAATATACTGCGTATTGGTATTGCGTCTGGTCTGGGAAGAGGGACACACGAGTGCGTTAAGAGAATTTCAGCAGGCCTTTTTTATTTCAGGGGGGCCTTGGCGCAATGGCGCGGCATAGCGCGAACACTGCAGATGAGGTATGACACAGGCCCGGTTTTTGGGATGGAACCGCATAACAGTCTCGCGTTTTGATTGGTCCATGTCAGTCACATGAATATGTCGTCACACGAGTGGAAAAGCTTGCAGGCATTTTTAACATTGTGATGAGAGAGAGAGTGATCTGCTTTCCACAACCTTACCATTAAAATATAACGTGGTATTACGCTGTACTGATATAACAAACTATGGGTAATTACTTTATATGAATTATCATGTTATGCACGTATGTAAGAATTGGCTTTCTGTGGTGGTGTACTTTTTTCTTTCAAGTAGCATATATCTATAATTGTTTTTGCGATATATTTTAATATAAAATGTATACACTATTGCAGTTTTGTTAGAGGATACATTAGTTTATCTCTAATGTAATCACAGTTGTACATATAGACTGCCCCTGTTTTCATTTACGTCGCAAATTCTGAGCCGCTTTGGTTTTTAGATAACGTGCCAAATTCTGGGCCGCTTTGGTTTTTAGATAACGTCCCAAATTCTGGGCCGCTTTGCATTTTCGAATTCAGCCCACTTTTGGGGACTCAGCTGACGAGTTTCTAAGTCATCCATGCACAGTTTACCATAAACTGGATTGTGAATTCATTAGAGAGTAACCCTTAGTACATGAATCAAAGTTAATGTATTTTTTACTCTCCCCAGAAATCTTTTTTTTATTTTTTATGAAAAACAGAAATAAAATGTAAATGTTAAAAAAACGTATTTCTTATTACGTGAAAAAACTACATTGCACTGAAATAGATACATGAAAATTAATTAAAGCAGTCGTTTGCCTTTATTAAAGGCTAATATTAAAAGACATTTTTGGGAAGGAACATGGTATTCCGAAAAAAGAACATCTCATTTTCTTATGTAAAGTCCATCAATATATTGTAGTGTTTCAGGTTCTTTTTGGACAGAAATGAGACTGCAACTGTGAGTAGATGAAGGACGTTTATTTTGACAATAATTAAATAATCACAAAATAAAATCATAAAGTGAGGGAAAGGAGACTGGGAGTCGAAAGTGAAAATAAATGATTGTAGTAATTTTTCTTTTACGCAAAACCTGCACTCCAATTCCCCTCCACACACGTGTACCACCATGCAACTCTGGCACGCACACACCACCATGCAATCCCTGCACGCATACTCCCACCATGCAACCCCTGCACGCACACACCACCATAAGACCCCTGCACACACACACCACCATGCAACCCCTACATGCACACACCAATATGCAACCCCTGCATGTACACACCAATATGCAACCCCTGCATGTACACACCAATATGCAACCCCTGCATGCACACCCCACCATGCAACCCCTGCACGCACACACCACCATGCAACCCCTACATGCACACACCACCATGCAACCCCCGCACGTACACACCACCATGCAACCCCTGCACGCACACACCACCATGCGACCCCTGCACGCATACACCCACCGTAGCAATTCTTTGCAAAATATATTTTTGGGTATTCAGCCCCATTCATGTCTATGGCAGTGTTAAAAAACACATTTTCAGTCATATCTCTCGAACCAGAGCATCTATAACCACCGTTCGAAGGGTTCTAGACCAGCCTGAATGTAATATGCTCAGTTTCGTAGCAATTCTTTGCAAAAAATATTTTCAGGGCGTTCAGGGTGTTCAGCCTCATTCATGTCTATAGCAGGGTTGAAAAACACATTTCAGGCATATCTCTCAAACCCGAGCACATAGAACCACCATTCAAAGTGATATAGACTCAGGGGAGCACCCCAAACCACAAAACGGTGTGATGGTTCACCCAAAAACTCATGTCATGATGAAAAAATTAACTTTGCCAAGCCGTCCTGGCATCTGAACCATGAAAATGGTGACTCATTGTGTGGGGCCCCATGGGGCCCCGCCGCAAAAAAAAAATCAAGTTCCTAACCCCCACAGAACCCGAGATACGCCCTGTCAAAAATGTCCAAAAACTACCCTTTTTGGGGTCATATCTCCATGACCCTGGGGACTAGAAACCGGGTTGAACTTCCTAGGGTCATGTATGGGGGCCCTCTTTCACAGGGAGCTACCCGTTTTCAAATGGTACATTTTCAGCATGATGGCATGTCAAGGTTGCATTTCCAATAGCTTTTGAGCTCCAGTTTGGCAAAAAAAGTCTAAACTGGTGTCCTTTCTAGCTGGGGACACTTCACTTGGAGGGATCGACAGGGGCCCCAAGGTGGACCTCCGTACCGATTTACAAGTCTCGTGGACCCCCGGAACCCGAGATATAGCACCCTGAAAAATGTCTATGGGAAATCCCATTATAAAACCCCTTTGGGGCAACGGCCACCATCTGGCGGTGGGGTGGCGTATGAACCCGTAGCCCGTGTCTTTCTTTAGCTAAGACTCTTCTGCACGCAAAGAGTGCCCTTCTGAGTTCGTTGGCCATGGGGTCGTGGAGATACTGGTACAATAAGAGACCACCCCCTTCCCTATGGCAAATCCCATTATAAAAACACCATCGGGGTAAGGCTCGGCCAATGGCGGTCGTGGGTCGTACGAACTCGAAGAAGCCAATTTTCTTTAGCTAAGACTGTTGTGCATCTAAAGAGAGTACTAGCGAGTTTGTTGGCCCAGGATTTGTGGACTCATGGGGTACGACAGGAGGACCCCCGCCCCCCCCCGACCGCGATTTCCTATAGCAAAATACATACAAAAAATGTCTATTATATATAAGACCTGAAATGTGCACATTTTGTAGTGTATTTATGCAACAGAAGCACCAATTTAAGTCCAAGTGTTTTGTGATCACAGTATCAGCTTGAGTGTTTTGGAGCATAGTTTTGCACCAAAAGCGAGCAGAGGCGAAAAAAAGCACTATATACCCTATTCTTTAAAATATCACTTTGCAGTGCAAATTTGAGGAACGCAACCACTTAGCAACTTGCAAATTGGTACTGCAATTTAAAGGCCTGTAGTGTCAGACTGGTAGTCCATAACTGATTCAAGTGTTTTTGGAATGATTCCTGCGAAGACTGATTTATAAGAAAAAAGAGAGATTGACAAACAGCATTTTGCTTTATATGCAGAAACGGGCAACTACAAGAGGGTGTCAAACAAGCTGTGAATGTGTCCCAGGAGGCTACAGAGTACCTCTGGGTATGAATCCAGATGCTCGCAGTACCTGTTCTTAGATGGCCGAAACCACTGTATCGCTGTATAACTGTATACCCTATAAATATCACTTTTTATTGTGTATTTGAGGAACACAACCAATTACAAACTTCATTTGAATTGCTGTGCTATCAGAATATCAGTGTATAACTTTGCTGGGTATTGCAGTGTATGCTGGGTATCAAAAGGCCTTCACTTTTACAAAAGGCTGTCAGAATTTAAAAAAGGCCGTCAAAGTTACAAACAAATAGCTGTGCTCCTAACCCAATACTTGTCTTTTTAATTCTGTGCATCCAAATACTTCTAGTTAAAAGTTTTAAGAATTAAGCCTACTGTTTGTTGTTCTGTCCTAAACCAGCAGTTTGTCACCCAAATTTATTAAATAAACAGGGGGGGGGGGGGTTCATCAGATTAGTCTCCATTTTATTGTAACTGAGGTACCATTCAGTTGAGCGAAAATTGTAAAGGGGTACTTGAGCTGAAACCTCCAGATAGAAGGGGTACAGTTTCAAAAAAAGGTTGAAAACCCCTGACCTACAGTATAAACTATCAGGAATAGATAAGGGAAATGTTGACTAATACAATACAATAGGATTTATTTGAAGTTGTTGAAGGGCACTGGTCTCTTAAACCCAGAAGTTCTGATAAACCCCTACGCCTCACTATATATTGATGGACATTACATAAGCAAATGAGATGTACTTTTTTTTTTTTTTGGTATACCATGTTCCTAAATGTTTTCTGGGAGATTAAAAAATACATTAACTTTGATTCATGTACTAAGGGTTACTCTTAAATGAATTAACGGTCCAGTTTATGGTAAACTGTGCATGCATGACTTAGAAACTGGGCTGTCAGCTGAGCAGAATATCTCAAAAACTGGCCTGAATTCGAAAATGCAGAAAAGTACACCACCACAGAAAGCCAATTCTTACATTCGTGCATAACATGATCATTCATATAAAGTAATTACCCATAGTTTGTTATATCAGTACAGCGTAATACCACATTATATTTTAATGGTAAGGTTGTGGAAAGCAGATGACACACTCTCTCTCTCTCTCTTCTTCTTCTGGTTAATATATAGGGCACATTCCATCTATTATTTTAGATGATTAGCGCCCTCTATCTGTAGTCCTTTGTCTGTCTGTTTTACTTTATCTTTCTGTCATCTTTATTTATTATAACTTCTCTTCTTTTCCTGTTTCCTTTATATATTTCGTCAGTATCCTTTCTCTATTCAGTCTCCCTTCCTCTTTCCCTTTTCCCAGCAAGTTCTTTATATTGACTTCATATACCTCCATTTCCCTTCTCTGCTCCTCATATTTCTCACACTTTAACAAATAATGTTCTACTGTTTCTACTACTTTACATTTTTCACACTTTCCATCTTCATGCTTCCCCAGTCTTAAAAGATGTTCATTTAAAGAACTATGCCCAATCCTTAACCTATCCAATGCTTTTTCCTCTTTCCTTCCCAACTGTATTTACCCAACTGTTGTTCACCTCTTTCTGGATATTATAATAAAACCTTCCTTTTATGCTTTCATCCCATCTCTCCTGCCATTCTTTTACTATCATTTTTTTTCACAAAATCTACCATTTCCTGTGATCCCAAAGGAATCACCACATCAATTTCCTCTCTTCTTAACCAATTTTTTGCTGCCAGATCTACCATCACGTTGCCCAGAATGCCAGAGTGACCAGGAATCCAAACTAAAATCACTTCGATCCCCATAATTGTGCATTCCTTATATTGTTGCATTATTTCAACCATGATATCTCTTCTATCACTAAACTCCCCTTTTAATACAATAAGACCACTTAATGAATCTGAAAATATGACCGCTTTTTTAGGCTTTATTTCAGCTATTTTAACTATTGCAAATAGTATAGCTACCATTTCTGCAACAAATACCGATAAATGGTCAGATATCATCGCTATTTTACAGACATCTAATTCTGGGATATAATATGCTATTGCCACTCTTCCTGTTTTTGGATCCTTGGATCCATCTGTATATACAGTGCCTTGCGAAAGTATTCGGCCCCCTTGAACTTTGCGACCTTTTGCCACATTTCAGGCTTCAAACATAAAGATATGAAACTGTAATTTTTTGTGAAGAATCAACAACAAGTGGGACACAATCATGAAGTGGAACGAAATTTATTGGATATTTCAAACTTTTTTAACAAATAAAAAACTGAAAAATTGGGCGTGCAAAATTATTCAGCCCCTTTACTTTCAGTGCAGCAAACTCTCTCCAGAAGTTCAGTGAGGATCTCTGAATGATCCAATGTTGACCTAAATGACTAATGATGATAAATAGAATCCACCTGTGTGTAATCAAGTCTCCGTATAAATGCACCTGCACTGTGATAGTCTCAGAGGTCCGTTTAAAGCGCAGAGAGCATCATGAAGAACAAGGAACACACCAGGCAGGGCCGAGATACTGTTGTGGAGAAGTTTAAAGCCGGATTTGGATACAAAAAGATTTCCCAAGCTTTAAACATCCCAAGGAGCACTGTGCAAGCGATAATATTGAAATGGAAGGAGTATCAGACCACTGCAAATCTACCAAGACCTGGCCGTCCCTCTAAACTTTCAGCTCATACAAGGAGAAGACTGATCAGAGATGCAGCCAAGAGGCCCATGATCACTCTGGATGAACTGCAGAGATCTACAGCTGAGGTGGGAGACTCTGTCCATAGGACAACAATCAGTCGTATACTGCACAAATCTGGCCTTTATGGAAGAGTGGCAAGAAGAAAGCCATTTCTTAAAGATATCCATAAAAAGTGTCGTTTACAGTTTGCCACAAGCCACCTGGGAGACACACCAAACATGTGGAAGAAGGTGCTCTGGTCAGATGAAACCAAAATCGAACTTTTTGGCAACAATGCAAAACATTATGTTTGGCGTAAAAGCAACACAGCTCATCACCCTGAACACACCATCCCCACTGTCAAACATGGTGGTGGCAGCATCATGGTTTGGGCCTGCTTTTCTTCAGCAGGGACAGGGAAGATGGTTAAAATTGATGGGAAGATGGATGGAGCCAAATACAGGACCATTCTGGAAGAAAACCTGATGGAGTCTGCAAAAGACCTGAGACTGGGACGGAGATTTGTCTTCCAACAAGACAATGATCCAAAACATAAAGCAAAATCTACAATGGAATGGTTCACAAATAAACATATCCAGGTGTTAGAATGGCCAAGTCAAAGTCCAGACCTGAATCCAATCGAGAATCTGTGGAAAGAACTGAAAACTGCTGTTCACAAATGCTCTCCATCCAACCTCACTGAGCTCGAGCTGTTTTGCAAGGAGGAATGGGCAAAAATTTCAGTCTCTCGATGTGCAAAACTGATAGAGACATACCCCAAGCGACTTACAGCTGTAATCGCAGCAAAAGGTGGCGCTACAAAGTATTAACTTAAGGGGGCTGAATAATTTTGCACGCCCAATTTTTCAGTTTTTTATTTGTTAAAAAAGTTTGAAATATCCAATAAATTTCGTTCCACTTCATGATTGTGTCCCACTTGTTGTTGATTCTTCACAAAAAATTACAGTTTCATATCTTTATGTTTGAAGCCTGAAATGTGGCAAAAGGTCGCAAAGTTCAAGGGGGCCGAATACTTTCGCAAGGCACTGTATACATAATGCCTCCACACTCTTCTCCTCTACAAAAGCTTGACTTTCTTTTCAGTTCCATTTTTTCTCCTCCTTTCTTCACTTGCTCACTCAATTTTATACAACAGTTTGGTTTTTCCATCATCCATTCCGGAAACACATTTATATTAACATTCTATCCATTTTTGCATCCAATACCCCAACGTGCCTCCATTTGTTTCCCACCTCTCCTTTTTATATCTTCCATGCTTTTTTGAGGAGGAAATTCTGGATGCATAGAGTTAGCCTTTATCCAATATTTTATACTTAACCATTTCCTCCTTAGTTCCAATGGCATCTCATTTACTAAAACCTGCATAGCATTTATTGGAGCAGATTTCACAGCTCCTATACATACCATTATTGCTTTAGCTTGCAAATTATCCAATTTTTCCATCTTACTTTTACAAGTTCCCACTAGAATCTGACTTCCATAATCTATTACACTCCTAATTAACCCTCTGTATATCATCATTATACAAGTTTTATTTGCTCCCCAACTCGTCCCTGAAATACTTCTTAGAATATTCATCCTTCCTTTACATTTATCTATTATAGAATTTATTTGTTTTCCCCAAGTTAATTTTTTTATCAAACCACACTCCCAAGTATTTAAATTCCTCCACCTCTTTAAGAATCTTATCTTGGTATAATAAATTTAACTTCCCCTGCTCTCTTCTTCGTGAAAATAATAGCACCTCTGTTTTTGTTACTGATATTTTAAAGCCCCATTTATTTGACCATTTTTCCAGATTATTCAATGCCTCCTGCAATTCCCTCCTAACTGTTTCAATATGTTTATTCCTTTTATAAATAACCCCATCATCAGCAAACAGACCTACAGCTACTTTTGATCCTACTAAAATATCATCAGCTAGATCATTTATCATTATATTAAATAGCAAAGGGCTAATAACACTTCCTTGAGGAGCTCCATTTTGCATCTCAAATCTTTCAGAGAACTTCCCCTTAATTTTAACTTTGAATCCTCTTTCCTTCAAAAACTCTCTGATCCACCATAAAGTCCTCCCTTTTATCCCCAATGATGCTATTTTGTATATTAAACCTTCTTTCCAGACCATATCATACGCTTTTTTTTTCTATGTCAATAAAAACTGCCCCAACCACCTCATTCTCACTTAATGCCTCCTTGACTTCAGTAGACAATCTAACCAACTGATCAGTCGTCAGCCTATTTTTATGAAAGCCACTTTGATAATCACTCAATAATTTTTTAGATTCCAGAAAATACCACATTCTCTCACACACCATCCTTTCCATAATTTTACATATAGTAGCCGTCAATGCTATTGGTCGATAAGATCCCACTTCACCCGGGTCCTTTCCTGTCTTACTTATAGGAATGATGACAGCATTCTTCCATTCTAAAGGGTAACACCCCCAACTCCCACACTTTATTATAAAGTTTTAATAATATTTCTAAACTTCTATCTGGTAACATTTTATACATAATATTAGAAATCTTATCTTCACCTGGTGAGGTATTCTTGCCTTTTTCAATCGCTGCTTTCACTTCACCTATTGAAAATGGAACATTTATTTTTGTTTTGACATCTTCCCTATCTTCCAATATTACTGAATTATTTATACAAAATGGTCCCCTCTTTTCTAAAAATTCTTTATTATAATTCTCATCTTGCCCCACCTTAGCAAATGCTAACCCCAGCATAGAGGCTTTCTTCTCATCATCCGTTATAATTATTCCATCCTGCTTTAACGGAAATAATTGCCATTGCCTTAATTTTATTCCACACATCTTTTATACTAGAATCATAACTTATTTTAGTGCAATAATCCTGCCAATATTCTTTTTTCCTATTCCTAATAACCCTTTGAGCCATTGCTTTTGATTTTTTAAACTTAATTAAGTCATCAGCTAACATAGTTTTTTTTTCTCAGACAAGCTTTCCTTTCTTTAATCAATCTGGAACACTCTTCATTCCACCAAGGTACCGCTGGTTTAGCCCCCTTCTTAGTTTTCCTCATTGGAATAGCTCCCTTTGCTGCTTGCATAATAGCCTTTACTATCCCCTCATTAAAAATATTTACATCATCATGTATTATATTTCCCTCTATATTATTATTACATATGTTTTGAAATTTTTCCCAGTTTGCTTTTTTATAGTCCCATCTCTCTTCTTGCACCTGCTCGTCAATCTTAGTCTTCCCATCTATCGTAAGAATTATAGGGAAATGATTAATTCCCATTTCTTCATCCACTAACATCTTCCAATCCACTCTTACTCCCAACTGCGCTGATACAATAGATAAATCTAGAGCTGAGCTTTTCCCAGTATTTACATCATACCTTGTTCCTTCCCCAGAATTTAAAACCACCAAATTTAAATCTTCTATTATTTCTTCAATCACCATTCCATTTCTATCATTTATCTTACTTCCCCATAATGTATTATGGCTATGAAAATCTCCACAAATAATCTTCCCACCCCTCATATGTTCAGTAATATTAACTATTTCTTCCTTATCTAATTCCTTACGAGGGTTATACATATTCATAACGCTTATCACACCATCCTCCACATTAATTTGTACCCCCACTATCTCCAACTCGGAAACAATAATAATTTCAGAAAACACAATATTCTCCTTTATTCCTATGCATACTCCTCCACCTCTACCTTCCTTTTGATCTTTCCTTATAATTATATATCCTGGTACTTTAAAATTTAGTTTTGGAATCAACCACGTCTCTTGAATACAGAAAATATCTGTTAGCTTAAAATCAACTATACATTTTTTAAATTCTTGCCCATTTGCTATTAAACTTCGCGCATTCCATTGAAAAATTCTTATCCCCATTATCTATTCACTTCCGACTGCCCCCCCTTTCCAGTAATTCATTTATCTGTTCAACAGACATTACCTCTATTCCCAAGTATCTTTCTCCAGCTTTACTCACAATTTGCATCTTCTCTGTCCTACTCTTAGTTTGCACAGTACAGTTGATCACCTCAATAATAAACAGCAAGAATTGTTTTTTATTCACCAATAACGTTTCTTCGGTTACCTTCTCATTCACATTAGTATTACTTTTGATTGCCTTTTCCTGCCTTGAATTCATCTGTATCTTTTCTCTTTGTATTTTTTTTTCCATTTGTTCTTTATATCTCTTTACTGCACTTACATAAGAAGTTTTTTCCTCAAATTTAATTCTTTGAATCTCCCTGGCTTTTATCTGTTCCACACATCCTTTAAATGCTGTACTATGCTCCCCACCACAGTTACACTTACCCTGTCCTTTTACATCACAATCCCTGAACTCATGATCCTTACCACATTTAGCATCTTCTTCTTTTACCCCTGCAGGAGCCTGCCATATGACCAAATAGTTGACACTTATAACATAGTATAGGCGATGGCCTATACTCATTCACTCTAAATCTTTGAAATCCTATAATAACTTGCTCTGGCATATTCTCTAGCTCAAACGTTAATACTACTGTTGTAGATTGAACCTCCCCCTTTTCATCCCTTTTCCCAATACGCCTTACCTCTACCACCTGATCCTTTTCCAGCTCCTCCTCTAACTCCTCTACAGTAATATCCATCATCACCCATATATCACTCCTTTACATATTTTCTTTTCCTGCCTCATGTAACTCTCAATCGGGATTTGGCCTAGCTCCTCTAACCCCAGCATTTTTTTCCTCTGAGTCTTACTCATACACTCAATTAATAAACCTCCACCATTTACTCTTTTCACAGCCTTTACTCTCCCTACAGCCACCTGAATCCATTCAGCTATTTTTAACGGGTTAACATTGCTAAAATTTTTCTCTTTTATTTTTGATTTTATAATCACCCCTAACTCTTCTTTGTTGTCTTCACCTTCCTTACTTTCCCTTTTGTTTATCTTTCCTGACTCATGCCAACCTTCTTCCCTTTCACCACCTAAAGCATTTTTTCTTTTACTTCCCATATTTATACTTTCCATTTCTTCCTCTCCTTTACTCCTTTTCTCCGTCATTTTTCTTAATCCAAAGTCAACCCCCTCCCCTCCTAACCTGTCCCTCCTCGATTTTCTTCCGCAAACACTCCTTTTCCTTTCTTAATCCATCCAAAGTCCTCTCAGTCCCATGCCGTCCATGTTTACTTTGCATCTGTATCGTTTCACCAAAACGCCACCACTCACAAACCTTGCAGCCGCCATCTCACGCAGACTTCCGTCATAGGTCAGAAAAGAACCCTCTCTCTCTCTCTCTCTGATCACAATGTTAAAAATGTCTGCAAGCTTTTCCACTCGTGTGACAACATATTCATGTGACAGACATGGACCAATCAAAACGCGAGACTGTTATGCGGTTCCATCCCAAAAACCGGGCCTGTGTCATACCTCCTGCGGATGCAAAGGTTTGAGCAGAGCTTTCTGTAGTCGTGAAAGCGCAGCAGCAGAAGCTGTCAGGTTGCAAAGAATGATGTGAGGCTGAACAATACAGCAGCACCGAGTACAGCCTCACAAAGCGGTCTGGGTTACCATTGTAACTGACACGCAACATGAAACTGAGGCGCTGAATGGCTGACTGCATTTACATCATCTACCACGGGATGAGAACGTTGCAGAGTAAATGGGTGCGTTCACGAGAGGCAGACTTTACTAAGTCTGCGCAGATTCTGCAAAGATTCTGAAAATTCATTGGCTACTTGCTCCGATTCTGTGCAGATTCTGCGCAGAATGACGAAAGTCTGTGTGTCATGAACGCACCCAATCAATCGATGAGGCTGAGGCGCTGCTCTGATCAGCAGCAGTGACTCTATGGTTTAGAGATCCCTTCTTTTGAAGAACGAGACGTTGTGTGTGACTTTAACAAAAGGGATTTTTCTTTTTGTACAAACACAAACGATCGTCACTAGTGACAATTCCACTTTTTTTTTGTCGTCACTTTAAAAAAACATTTCAAATTACGAGAGTGACGAGCGACAGCGAAACCCCTGATTGTGATCCCATGTGATGTATAGCGAGGGTTACATAGTGTAGCTGGTTCCTGGAGCGGGACGCCTCGTTTTAAGGATAGCGCTCGCCCTCTGGGGCACCTTTTATTTGTAGTTTTTGTACTGTGTTTAATTTTGCCTTTTGTACAGCTTGCTGTATATGTCCTTTGTGCGTTACCATCGCTGGTAACGTCACATGACCACCTTTACTTTCTTTTCTGTTTGTGTTAATAAATCCTGCGCGTCTGTGCCGGCACTTCAGGCGTCCCAGCATCACCCCCCTCCGTCCCCCACTCAACTCAGCCCAGCTTACTTACCTGTCCCCAGCCAGAATCTTTCCGTCTCAACCACAGCCAGTTGCTGCTCCTCTCTGCTGCTTCAGATAAGTTCTTCACTGTGCGACGCAACTCTTGGCCACTGAATCCGACGTCTCTGAGAAACCGGGTTGTAGAGTGTGCCACAAATCCTCGACAATCCACTTCCACTGGGTAAACCCGAACTCTCCATCCTCGCTGTTCTGCTTCAGTGGCTAGTTGAGCATACCGCAGTTTCTTCCTCTCATACGCCTCATCTACAGCATCCTCCCATGGCACTGTTAACTCTACCAGGTGAACAAGGCGTGCTGATCCAGACCACAAGACAATATCTGGTCGAAGGTTAGTGGTGGCAATCTCAGGTGGAAAAATAAGCCGTTGACCAACATCTGCCAGCATATTCCAGTCTCTAGGCAGCTTCCAGTTGTCCTGGGCGAGGATTGGTTTTAACACCTTTTCTTGGTGGTTGCTCTCCTGGGCGGAGGAATGTTGTCTTTTGTGTGTAATGTTTTGATGGAACAGGTGGCAACTTATTGGTCATGTTACGCTTGTCTTCCAATGCTAAGGCCAAACATCGCAGCACCTGGTCATGGCGCCAAGTAAACCGTCCTTGGCTAAGAGCCACCTTACATCCTGTCAAAATGTGCCTTAATGTTGCAGGTGATGAACACAAAGGACATGAGGGATCCTCTCCTACCCAGAGGTTTAGGTTCTGTGGTGATGGGAGAACATCATATGTTGACCTGATGAGGAAACTGATCCTGCTCTGTTCCATTGACCATAGGTCTTGCCAGCCAATCCTGCGTTGTTCCACACTCTCCCATCTCATCCATTCATTGAACTACTCTTTCGTGAAGTACTCTCCATACTTATATACTTATATATATATATATATATATATATATAGATAGATACATACAGTACTGTGAGAGTAAGAATGCTTTCAAAAATAGACATGTTAATAGATTATATTTATCAATTAACTAAATGCAAAGTGAGTGAACAGAAGAAAAATCTAAATCAAATCCATATTTGGAGTGACCACCCTTTGCCTTCAAAACAGCATCAATTCTTCTAGGTACACTTGCACAAAGTCAGGGATTTTGTAGGCATATAGTCAGGTGTATGATTAAACAATTATACCAAACAGGTGCTAATGATCATCAATTCAATATGTAGGTTGAAACACAATCATTAACTGAAACAGAAACAGCTGTGTAGGAGGAATAAAACTGGGTGAGGAACAGCCAAACTCAGCTAACAAGGTGAGGTTGCTGTAGACAGTTTACTGTCAAAAGTCATACACCATGGCAAGACTGAGCACAGCAACAAGACACAAGGTAGTTATACTGCATCAGCAAGGTCTCTCCTAGGCAGAAATTTCAAGGCAGACAGGGGTTTCCGGATGTGCTGTCCAAGCTCTTTTGAAGAAGCACAAAGAAACGGGCAACGTTGAGGACCGTAGACGCAGTGGTCGGCCAAGGAAACTTACTGCAGCAGATGAAAAACACATCATGCTTACTTCCCTTCGTAATCGGAAGATGTCCAGCAGTGCCATCAGCTCAGAATTGGCAGAAAACAGTGGGACCCTGGTATACCCATCTACTGTCCGGAGAAGTCTGGTCAGAAGTGGCCTTCATGGAAGACTTGCGGCCAAAAAGCCATACCTCCGATGTAGAAACAAGGCCAAGCGACTCAACTATGCACGAAAACACAGGAACTGGGGTGCAGAAAAATGGCAGCAGGTGCTCTGGACTGAGGAGTCAAAATTTGAAATATTTGGCTGTAGCAGAAGGCAGTTAGTTCACCGAAGGGCTGGAGAGCGGTACACGAATGAGTGTCTGCAGGCAACAGTGAAGCATGGTGGAGGTTCCTTGAAAGTTTGGGGCTGCATTTCTGCAAATGGAGTTGGGGATTTGGTCAGAATTAATGGTCTCCTCAATGCTGAGAAGTACAGGCAGATACTTATCCATCATGCAATACCATCAGGGAGGCATCTGATTGGCCCCAAATTTATTCTGCAGCATGACAACGACCCCAAACATACAGCGAAAGTCATTAAGAACTATCTTCAGTGTAAAGAAGAACAAGTAGTCCTGGAAGTGATGGTATGGCCCCCACAGAGCCCTGATCTCAACATCATCGAGTCTGTCTGGGATTACATGAAGAGAAAGAAGCAACTGGGGCTGCCTAAATCCACAGAAGAACTGTGGTTAGTGCTCCAAGATGTTTGGGCCAACCTACCTGCCGAGTTCCTTCAAAAACTGTGTGCAAGTGTACCTAGAAGAATTGATGCTGTTTTGAAGGCAAAGGGTGGTCACACAAAAAAAATTGATTTGATGTAGATTTTTCTTCTGTTCACTCACTTTGCATTTTGTTAACCCTCTATGGCCAAATGTTACCTCAAAGTAACATACCAGTTTTTGCTCCCTTACACACACAAAAACAACATCAACCATAATGCAATTCTCTCTTTTTAAGGGAGGAAGCTAAATAAACTAATATTAGACTTACATTTGGTCACATGACGAGTATTTCCTTTCTTCAACACCTTTTAAAATCAGGATATAGCACGTGTGCGACGGCCATTAGATTGCTCCTAAAAATTGCTCTAAAATAACAATTTTTACAGCTTTTTCTTCAATAAAAAATGGATTCACAATCTTGGGTAAGTTAAGAATTATTTTTCATCACTTTATCTAATTTTCACATAATATATATTATGATAAATTAATGAAATAGGTATGTTGCCTCAAAGCAACATTGAACCACAATGGAACCTCAATTTCCAACTTATTTTTGTTTACATGTGGTCATATTCTAACGTAACCAGCCTATTATTACCATCATGATTATGATTATCATCATTATTACTGTAATATAATGAATATTGTTCTACCATATATTTTATTATACTAATATTGAATATTATATCAAAGTTTTTCAGCATTACATTATCAATTGGTTCTGTAGCACTGACCTGCAAGTGGCTCTACAAAAAAAAAAAAAAGATCCACAGTGTGGGGACAGTTAGACAGAATCGTCTGGCTGGATGCACCTTCATGAATGACGAAGAAAAGAAGGGGAACCTTTGAAGAGAAAGAGGCAAAACACAATGGTGTGTACCTCAGGGCAGTCAAATGGTTTGAAAACCGTCCGGTGACTATCCTGAGCACCTATGCAGTGGCCAACCCAACTTCCACAGTGGAGAGATGGGACAAGAGGAGAAAGGAAGCTGTTCAAGTGGCACGCCCCAATATTGTCAAATTGTACAACCAGAGCATGGGTGGGGTGGACCTCCTGGATGCTCATCACAGTGTACCGAACCAAGATAAGATCCAAGAAGTGGTACCATCGCATTGGCTTCCACATGATGGATTTCACACTTGTGCAGGCTTGGCTCCTGTACCGGTGAGATTGCAGAGAGTGTGTCATCCAAAAGAAAGAGCAGCTCTGTTTACTGGAGTTTAAAACTGAGGTAGCAAGCTGTCTCTGCAAGCAGAACAAAATCAACCTGAAGCGGAAGGGAAGACCATCCCACTGTGTTGAGGCAAGTCTGGCTGAAAAAAGGAAGAGAGGGCGTGTGGGTCCAGTCTGCCAGGACAACACAGACCACTAGCCTGTTTGGGCAGAAACCAGAGGTAGGTGTAAATACCCAGGCTGCAAAGGGATCATCAAGGTGCAGTGTGTGAAGTGTGGGGTTTTCCTCTGTTTCACTGCTGAGAAGAACTGCTTTGTGGACTTTCACAAGCAGTGAGATGGACAGAACACATTTGCGCAGGATCACTGGACAAATGTAGTTTTTGTTTATTTTTAATTTATTTTTAACTCAAAATGTTGCATTACGATTCATTGTTTTCAAATCTGAGTCAAAATTATCATTTTGTTCCAAGAAGAAAATGTAATGTCATGCATGAAATTAAAATAAAAAGTTTGATTTTAAAAAAAACTGTGTTACTCTCATTTGTTCTATAGTGGTTCAATGTTGCCTCAAGGTAACGAACCCCAAAGTACCCTCCCAAATTTTGGGGGAGGAATTTAAGTTTTGGTAAGGCTAAGTTGGACCATTTTAAGTGCTAAAAACAAATGAAACATTTTTTTCAACAATGTTTTCACAATGTGGGCAATAGATTGATAAATATAAACTATTAACATATCTATTTTTGAAAGCATTCTTACTTTACAGCATTTTTTCACAACTGCCTAAAACTTTTGCACAGTACTGTGTATATATATATAAATTCATTCGATTTTTTTGGTGTTCAATAAATAGTTTTACCGTTTTTTTAATCACTCACGAATTAAAAAAGAAAATCTTTTAAAATCAAAATCGCAAAATTAACTGTTAATACCGTTCAATAAGGTTACTGTGGCAGGTTTGGGAAATAGCATAAGTGTCTAACTAGGCCTATATGGCGGGTAACCCTGATTTGTTAAGCGTTGTATTCGTGGTTCGTGCGTCTTGTTTTGTAAATATACCATCAAAACGTTTCGATAGTGCACCTACGACACCGTCAGCAAGACCTTACCCCGTGATCGTGACTGAATACCCTGAGCGTCTGCAGCTGCACAGGATCCGCAGAGCTGCTGGCGCTTGTGTCACGTGATGCTTGCTTCTACTAGTTCAAGGCGTGTGGAAGCGGGTGGGGTTTTGTACCTGTCTCTACCTTTACCTTAGTGCTCCTGTACGTAAATACATGTGTCGGGGATCGTGCTGAACACGGAACAGCAGTACAAAGAACTCTAGCGACCAAAATTCTTGCTGGTTACTCCTCACGTCGTGAAGGACAACAGAGGCTGCTCTACGAACGAAAGATCGTTTTTCTACAGAGATTAAGTAAGTGTTTCTGGATAATATTATAACCCCCCACCCCCCCGGGCTGGTGTAAGGCATGCTTTCCTTGTTTAGACTTTTGCTAAGGGTAATTTGAGTAGCGTAACATTTAAAAGAAAACATTGGCTCTTATTTGACGCAAAGTTTTTTGCATGTAATATTAATTATGTAACTTTTTTTTTTTGGTAATATTCTGTGTGTCATGTAAACTGTTCAGACCCTACTTGTATTTGTGGATACACCGACTGATTGCATATTTAATACATTGCTTGACGTTCAGGATCTCCGTGTGCAGGCAACAAACTCGAATTATTTATGTGAGTGGCTACAGGGTTTTTTTTTTTTTTTTAGTAGATAGTTCTGGGACCGTTTTTTCAAAACTTTAAATCCGGATCAATTTTGTCTGGATTTTGGAATCCTGCTTTTTGTAAGCCAGATTGTTTGTTTGTTTTTATCTGGATAATTTGTATTCCGTTTTTCAGAGAAAGATAGTGTTGGATTACATGTGTCCAGATCAGAAATAATCACGATTAGGAAATCCTGTTTTTTCAAGGCGTGGGCCCCAACTTCAATTAAAACTCTGAATACATCAAATATCTCCGCGGGGTTTGAGCAGCGCAACGTAGCCAAGTCTGAACATGTATGGTGCTGAGTGAAGCAAGGCGATAATGTTTTTGCAGTTTATAACAGTAGTTGCACGTTTACACTACAAATACAAAACACATAAGCATACATACAACCTACAGAAACAAACACACTGTGCACAATAACTGCAAAAACCACTTCATTTGACAAAGTGCTAACAGAAACTAAAAAAATCCCCAAACAGAAAAAGCTGTATTGCTTTTTTGTTCTTAGCTGTATTGTAATCTCTTAGCTATGTTGTAATAACGTGTTACCTCTGTAAGTGAACCTGCATAAGGGCGTCTGTCAAGCAGAAATTAAAAATCATGCTAAGCTACTGCTGCTGCCTTCAAACCAAAACTCAAATCTTAGCTGTACAGCTAAACAAAGATACTGCGTTGCCTGCAAAAAACGGAACAAGCAGACAAAAATAGATTTTTTTAAAAAAAAACAGCCTTGAGTGACAAATTCAGCAACATGTTCAAGTTTTGTAAACCTTTTAAAATGAATTTGACACGCTAATGAAAAGGAACGTGCAATTCCCATGTTTTGCTGCCTTTAAAATAAATATTATACACGGAAGAAAAGTTAACGACAAACCTTAAATGACAAAACCCACGTTTTTGCATTTATTTACGTTTCTGATACCAACCAAGTAGAAATAATGATTACGTTTTAAAACCACAGATACATTCAAATAATTAATAAATTGTAACATCATACATGCCACTGACTCGCTAGGTCATTGTATGTAGTATGACTCAAACACCAATCATGAAGTCGGTATTTTTTTGACACCGTTGCCATAGTAAACAAATGCACAGCGCTGATAAGTATGACTTCACAATGTGGAATACTGTCAGGAAAATAAAATGCCTGTTTTTCGCGGTAAATTATTTTTTGCTTACGAAATCAGCTGTCAATTCCCCAATGCCTGCCATTGTACACATTTCAAATACACACTAATTTTTCATTTCCCAAAATATTTTTAAGACGGAAAACTGTTTATAGACGGAACACTCCCAACTACTATGTAAACTATTTAAAATATTTGTAGACAAAAAATAAATGTACTTACATATATTCGCGGTGAATGCACTTTAGAGTCAAACAGGCAGCGTCACCAAACCAGCGAGAACACAGTGTTAGATTTTAAGCAATTATTAAATACAGTGAAAGTCAGTCAGTTACTTACAGTTGCCTAGTTAGTATCCTCTCGTCTCCGCTCCACCTTACACAGTTTAAAGCGTCAGGGCTTGCAGTTATATAGTCTTGACGCTCCAGACAATCGCACGTATCTCTTCAAACAACAGCAATTTTAAGATATCTGTCAGCATTCGGCCAGCTGTCATAACCCTGTTCACTCGAGCCCTTCTATTAAACTAAACTCTTAAAAGAGTGTGCAGATTTGTTTTGCCATGTTGACTGCCGCACTACGACTAACTTATTTTAAAAATGCACATTAAAACGTCTGGGACTTTTTCAACAGGTTGTGAAAAGATCCGCGCCAACTGCCTCACAAGCTGTCAATCAAACGTGGTTTGCACATGATTCGTTGTGTGAGAGGACGATCTCACCCAAAATTGCATCACAATGACTACTTTGCTTTGATTGGCTAAAGCCTGCGGCATATTAAAAAAATAGCTTATTTGACTTAAACTTAAACACCTGCCTTCGGGGCGCACAGTTGATGTTTTTTATTTTTTTTTATTCACATAGGCGCAGATTTGGGTAGGCATCTATGTGAACTGGGTGGGCCGTGGTTACACCACTGCCTAAGAGTGCGCACGTTTACTTGGTTATGAGACAAACAAATAAGTATGTCAAGAAAATACTCTATCAAGTTATTAAACTAAAAAAAGTATTTGTTTACATAATTAGCACGGAATGTAAACTGACTGCAAAGACTTTAAACAGATTTAAACATCCTCCGCCGCACAATAGAATGTATAAATGGGGTGCTTAAGAGACGATTCGCTTGTTTGGATTACCTGCGTGTGGATCCGCCCAGTGCATGCAACATCATTCTAGCATGCATCGTATTGCACAATATTGCTGTCATGCGCAAGGTGCCATTTACTGGGGAGGACTTGAATGACTTTGCGGAGCCTTAAGAACAACAGCGTGATACACCTTTAAAATCACAGCAGGATGGGTTCCCGAGTGGAGCATCCAGTAAAAGCACTTGCGTAGAGAGCCGGAGGCGCCGTATAGCCTGGACGTCGCCGGTTCGAGTCCAGGCTGTTCCACAGCCGACCGTGGATGGGAGCTCCCAGGGGGCGGCGCTCAATTGGCCGAGCGTCGCCCGGGGGGGTGGAGGGTTAGGTCTGCCGGGGGGTCCTCGGCTCACCGCAACCCCTGTAGTCTGGCCGGGCGCCTGCGGGCTTGCCTGTAAGCTGCCCGAGAGCTGCGTTGTCCTCCAACACTGTAGCGTTTGGGTGGCTGCATAGTGAGTCCACAGTGTGAAAAAAGCGGTCGGTCTGACGGCACACGCTTCGGAGGACAGCGTGTGTTCGTCTTTGCCCTCCCGAGTCAGTGCAGAGGTGGTAGCGGTGAGCTGAGCCTAGTGAAATAATTGGCCATTCCAAATTGGGAGAAAATAATAAAAATAATTGGCAACAATTAAATAATAAAAAAAAAAAACAGCAGGATCGACTTGCTGGATGTGCAATGAGAGATTCTTTTGTAAGAAACTACTTTTAAAAGGGTCATGGTTTAAACTTTAATTTAAACTTTGACGAAAAGGTATGTAGGCTGCAGTTTCCTTTTTTTTAATTTCTAAATAACACACACTCACATGCGGATGTACAGCATAGAGTGCCTTGCATAAGTATTCCCCCCCCCCCCCCCCCCCCCCTTGATCTATAGCATATACAGTGCCTTGCGAAAGTATTCGGCCCCCTTGAACTTTGCGACCTTTTGCCACATTTCAGGCTTCAAACATAAAGATATGAAACTGTAATTTTTTGTGAAGAATCAACAACAAGTGGGACACAATCATGAAGTGGAACGAAATTTATTGGATATTTCAAACTTTTTTAACAAATAAAAAACTGAAAAATTGGGCGTGCAAAATTATTCAGCCCCCTTAAGTTAATACTTTGTAGCGCCACCTTTTGCTGCGATTACAGCTGTAAGTCGCTTGGGGTATGTCTCTATCAGTTTTGCACATCGAGAGACTGAAATTTTGGATGGAGAGCATTTGTGAACAGCAGTTTTCAGTTCTTTCCACAGATTCTCGATTGGATTCAGGTCTGGACTTTGACTTGGCCATTCTAACACCTGGATATGTTTATTTGTGAACCATTCCATTGTAGATTTTGCTTTATGTTTTGGATCATTGTCTTGTTGGAAGACAAATCTCCGTCCCAGTCTCAGGTCTTTTGCAGACTCCATCAGGTTTTCTTCCAGAATGGTCCTGTATTTGGCTCCATCCATCTTCCCATCAATTTTAACCATCTTCCCTGTCCCTGCTGAAGAAAAGCAGGCCCAAACCATGATGCTGCCACCACCATGTTTGACAGTGGGGATGGCGTGTTCAGGGTGATGAGCTGTGTTGCTTTTACGCCAAACATAACGTTTTGCATTGTTGCCAAAAAGTTCGATTTTGGTTTCATCTGACCAGAGCACCTTCTTCCACATGTTTGGTGTGTCTCCCAGGTGGCTTGTGGCAAACTGTAAATGACACTTTTTATGGATATCTTTAAGAAATGGCTTTCTTCTTGCCACTCTTCCATAAAGGCCAGATTTGTGCAGTATACGACTGATTGTTGTCCTATGGACAGAGTCTCCCACCTCAGCTGTAGATCTCTGCAGTTCATCCAGAGTGATCATGGGCCTCTTGGCTGCATCTCTGATCAGTCTTCTCCTTGTATGAGCTGAAAGTTTAGAGGGACGGCCAGGTCTTGGTAGATTTGCAGTGGTCTGATACTCCTTCCATTTCAATATTATCGCTTGCACAGTACTCCTTGGGATGTTTAAAGCTTGGGAAATCTTTTTGTATCCAAATCCGGCTTTAAACTTCTCCACAACAGTATCTCGGACCTGCCTGGTGTGTTCCTTGTTCTTCATGATGCTCTCTGCGCTTTAAACGGACCTCTGAGACTATCACAGTGCAGGTGCATTTATACGGAGACTTGATTACACACAGGTGGATTCTATTTATCATCATTAGTCATTTAGGTCAACATTGGATCATTCAGAGATCCTCACTGAACTTCTGGAGAGAGTTTGCTGCACTGAAAGTAAAGGGGCTGAATAATTTTGCACGCCCAATTTTTCAGTTTTTTATTTGTTAAAAAAGTTTGAAATATCCAATAAATTTCGTTCCACTTCATGATTGTGTCCCACTTGTTGTTGATTCTTCACAAAAAATTACAGTTTCATATCTTTATGTTTGAAGCCTGAAATGTGGCAAAAGGTCGCAAAGTTCAAGGGGGCCGAATATTTTCGCAAGGCACTGTATGTGCTGGACAACTAACATTTCTTTTATAGGTTAAGTGCTCTCGAGTAAACGGCCGTTTTCTTTTTCTTTATGCGACAGATGCTGTTAATAAAATGTTTTATACAAACATGAATAATACAATAAAACCAACTGTGGGTAATGTGTTACATTATTTAAGACATATTATTATGTTTTCCATCTAAATGGAGACCAAATTTAATTGTTTCACAAAGTTGTATCATTTGAATCCACCTTCCGAGTGGGATCAGAACAATCCTGATATATGACATCAGAGTAATTGTGATCTCCTCTTTTAAATTCTGATAAACCCAATTGCAATATTTAGTTGTGATTAAAAGTGGGATTGGATTGGGATTGAAAAACCCAGTTTTACAATATAATCAAACACGGAAACCCAATTACCAAAGTTTTGAAAAACTGGCCTCTGTTATTTTTCAGGGAGCGGTATGAAAGTGCTTATGCGCTGTGGTAAAGCGGTTGTTATCCAGTAATTGGAAGCCCAGTTAATAAGAATAGGGGAGATCAGGGACAGTTGTAACAGTTTTTAATTTTGCATCATAACTCCAAGACCATTTGAGCTGGTTTTCCCATTTTGTGATACAAACAACTTACACCTGTCTTTTACCAATTCCCAGCGTTTTCATGTTTGTAGAGGTAATGTAAAGACCACAGTATTGCTTCAAATGTAAGGAGTCCGATGTTACAATGGACCCCATGGCCGGGGGCAGTTGTAACATTTTGTGTATTTTATTTAATAACAAATAAACACCAACATGTTGCATGTCATTTAAAAACAGGGATATCTTTAGTCAATAAGATATATATATATATATATATAATATATATATATATATATATATATATATATATATAATGTGAACTGGCCGGCACCGCTCACGGTTCGTTGCCCCTTTAAAAACTGACCCAACACACAGACTTGGATTTTTCAGCGCAGTTGCGCTATTTTTAATAAACACAAAACAAATACAAAACAAAAACCTAACTCCGTTTTGGAGCGCTAACTAAACAGGTTATTCCCTGACTAACTCGCAGGACAGCTACGCCGTTTACCTGCCCAACACACACAAAAACCACAGGCTTAACACAGCACTTACTTTTTAACTCTGGCTAATCGGAGACAGAGCACCTCTTCTGCCTCCTTCTACTCAGCAGCCCTGAGCATTCTGACTGCTCTTTATACCCTGCACCTGGTCCCAATTTCCAATTACCACCCAGGTGCAGGGGATAATTAAACAATTAAACAGTTCACAAACAATGATTAACAGAAAAGCAAAACAATTCAACAATAAACCAAAACAATTAACCTAAACAAACGTGCATATTCACATGTTTTCTCCTTCAGGGAGGCTTTAACCCCCTCCCTGCTATCTCACAATATATATATCCTCATCAGAAAGATCGAACTCTTCCTTTCTCTGGTGTTTTGTCTTTGCCTTTTTCTTTCCAGTTTTCTTTTTTATATTGGCCGAATCAATTTTCCTTTTTGCCTTCTGACCCACAGATTTCTTTTTTCAGCTTTCATGGCTAATTTTACCTGTGTGTCAGTGAGAACTGCTGTTACTTTCCTCTTTCTCCCTTCTGTTTTGATTTGCCTTGGGCCTGCTTTGGAACGGGCAGACGGCGACTGGAGAGAATGCTTCCTTTTGTGTCTCTCTCTTGGAGAGCTTGATTATAGCCTGATGTACTTGCCTCTGGAGAGGTGACTTGAGGTGTGGTTGGAGAGGTGACTTGAGGTGTGGTTGGAGAGGTGACCTGAGGTGTGGTTGGAGAGGTGACCTGAGGTGTGGTTGGAGAGGTGACCTCGGGTGTGGTTGGAGAGGTGACTTGAGATGTGGTTGGAGAGGTGACCTGAAGTGTGGTTGGAGAGGTGACTTGAGGTGTGGTTGGAGAGGTGAGCTGTGTTAGGAGAGGTGACCTGAGGTGTGGTTGGAGTGGTGACTTGAGGTGTGGTTGGAGAGGTGACCTGAGGTGTGGTTGGAGAGGTGACCTGAGGTGTGGTTGGAGAGGTGACTTGAGGTGTGGTTGGAGAGGTGACTTGAGGTGTGGTTGGAGAGGTGACTTGAGGTGTGGTTGGAGAGGTGACCTGAGGTGTGGTTGGAGAGGTGACCTGAGGTGTGGTTGGAGAGGTGACCTGAGGTGTGGTTGGAGAGGTGACCTGAGGTGTGGTTGGAGAGGTGACCTCGGGTGTGGTTGGAGAGGTGACTTGAGGTGTGGTTGGAGAGGTGACTTGAGGTGTGGTTGGAGATCTGACCTGTGTTAGGAGAGGTGACTCTGATGCATTTGTGTTTTCATTTGAAAGTGAAGCAGGTGAAAGTGGCCGATCAGTGACAAAAAACAGTGTGTATTTAGTGAACTTACTTATAAACTAGACACTTTGGAGCCGTTGGGAATGAACATTCTATTCTGAGGTCATCATCCTCATCAGCAGCATCAGCAACATTCTGGAATTTTATTTAAAAGACTACTTGTTTGTTTTTTTACCAACTTCTTAAAGCACTGTTTTTTTCGTATTCAGCCGATGAAGGACTTGTAGTCTGAAACGTCCTGATAATTGATTTGTAATCAATTATTCTACCTTTTTAAGTACCTGAAATATCCTTTTCTTTTTTCTTATTGATCATTTTGGTACACAGCAGTTTTCCTTTTTATCAAACTTTACATATATATATATATATATATATATATATATATATATATATATATATATATATATATATATATATATATATATATGGACTCAGTGACTTGTCATCCTGCTGCTCAAGTTATAAATAGCTTTACATTTCATAACAATCCCAGGATATTTGAGACATTTTAGTTATTTTGACAATAATCATGATTTATCGTGATCATTTACTGCCGATAATTAATAACTAAAACTTTCATTATCACCCAATTGTATCTGTGTCTGTCTCCCCACCTTAGATTTGAACCTACAATCAAGAAATGGTGTTTAATTAATGGTGTCTTTGTATGTCTGCAGAGATGACCGTGTCTAAAATCGTTCCCAAGAACAAGGCTCCTGGGGTGGATTTCTGTGGAGTGAAGCAGTACTATTACATCATCCGATCTGACCTCGGCTGCTACATGAGATCTAGCAACTTCCATGAAGGAAGAGACCTGTCTGTGTTCAGCCTGCATCAGTCCTGCCGTGGAGGAGACTTCTACCTGGCTCACCAGGATGATCTCTTCTACATCATCAAAGGGACATGAACGCACTGCTGTAAAGTTATTGTATAATGTCTCTGTTCCTAATTTGTTGTTTTCAAGGTGATTGGAATGTGAAACCAATGGAAACAAATGCTGAGATGTGTTAAAAAAAAATCTAACTCTTATTGTACTGAAATCAATAAAAAGATAAATAAGCTGCATACCTTGAGCCCAAATCATTATTTCTCTTCTCCATCACCCTCCAATATAGTTTCTGTAACTAGGAACCAGGCCTGGGAACATGATCTATTCTAATACCCTTGGCAGAAAGCAAATAGAATTTGGAGATCTTTAAATCTTTTTGTGGTAATTAAATATATGTGTAATATATGAAGTAATTTTAATTGTTAGAAGGACAGTAGAGGAGTAGCAACTATAACTACTACTGCAGATATACAGCTCCAGTTCTGAACAAGATCAGATATAACCGTGCTAGAAGTGCAGTAGAGGAGTGAATAGGCATACAAATAAATAAACGCATGCACTATATATATATAACATTCATTCATTCATGTTCATTAAAAAATTCTACCTGTTTAAAAATAAATAAATAAATAAAAAAAAGTCCTAAACTCAAAACCACAAATGATGACCAATTAACTGTTAATAACGTTCAATAAAGTTACTGTGGCAGGTTTGGCCAATAGCGTAAGTGTCTAACTAGGCCTATATGGCGGTTACCTCGGTTCGTTTGGTAAGTTCTATACTAATTTGTGCCTACAAATATTGTAATAGGTATATAAATAGATACTACTTTAAAATATTCAATTAATTTGGTTGTTTTTGTTAATGTTTATTTTAATGTTCAGTTTATTCATGTATCTATTTATCTATCTATATGGCGATGTACCGTTCTTGTCGACTACGTATTTGTTTTTCATTTGTGCACAAAATGATCCTTCCGACATTACAACAGACTTAAAATAAGGTGTTAGGTGTTGAAGGGCGGGCACTATGACCCAGCGGAGTCCTGTTCGGCTTTTGTCTACATGCGCGCGTGACAGGACAGGATCTCGCGGTCAGCCAAGCTTGCCGTGCTCGAGCCGCGCTCACCTGGGAGTCCTGAAGAAGGCGCGCTGCACGAGCTCAATAGCGCAGCTCGAAACTAATCGCCGTCTTGTACAAATTGTAATAAATAAATAATATTTATTTTCTTTTTTTATGGAAATGAGCGAAAGAAACCCCACGAAACGGTAAGTGGCGTTTATTATTATTAAAGTACAGAATGCTGTAAGAATTATTTGCAGATAAATATCATATTAAAAAATAAATACATCACAGTACACTTAAGATCAAGTACCTTATGCAGTAACCTAAACAACAAAGTCTGAAATTAACGAACAACAAACACAAAATACAATACGTAATTTCAATTCAGTGGAAAGTTCAAGAGCAGATACAGTAAATAAAATACGTTCCGGGATTCAAATGGGAAATAATTCAGTTCGGAGCATAGTCTTGGATATCTTTAATACTTTTAATAGCTTGGAATATATATTTTATTTTTGTTTTCATTAAAAAAAAAAGTTTATTCTGTCAAAGCATTCATTGTTAATTGTAGCTTTAAAAAAATACATTTCTACAACGTCTGTTACCCTATATTTTAAAAATTACATCGACATCAATTTAATTTAGAACATGTTGTGCTTTCATACACGTTTAAAATAAATATGATATCAAGATATTAAATAACCCGAGGTTGTCTTACACATTTATTTTGTGTGTAATATGTTTTATATTTCGTGAGAAATAGACGCTATCTATGAATACGATATTCCGAATCCATCAATAGGCCTGTCTTTCTTATTTAGAAATAATGAAAGAACTTTTATGAAATCAGCGGCAAACGATTAGATTTAAAGTCATTTTGACATAAAGAAAGAAAATAAATATGTTGGAGATTTTACTTCTGAAACCCCAGCAACGTGAACTAAAAAAAAAAAAAAAATCACAGGGAGAGACGGTAAAGCATAGAGAAGCATTGTGAATCACAGAGAGGAACAGTGCAGGTAAAGCACAGGGAAGCGTTGTGAAGAAGCACAGAGAGAGGGACAGTGCAGGTAAAGCACAGGGAAGCATTGTGAAGAAGCACAGAGAGAGGGACAGTGCAGGTAAAGCACAGGGAAGCATTGTGAAGAAGCACAGAGAGAGGGACAGTGCAGGTAAAGCACAGGGAAGCATTGTGAAGAAGCAAAGAGAGAGGGACAGTGCAGGTAAAGCACAGAGAAGCATTGTGAAGAAGCACAGAGAGGGGCAGTGCAGGTAAAGCACTGGGAAACATTGTGAAGCACAGAGAGAGGGACAGTGCAAGTAAAGCACAGAGAAGCATTGTGAAGAAGCACAGAGAGGGGCAGTGCAGGTAAAGCACAGGGAAGCATTGTGAAGCACAGAGAGAGGGACAGTGCAAGTAAAGCACAGAGAAGCATTGTGAAGAAGCACAGAGAGGGGCAGTGCAGGTAAAGCACAGGGAAGCATTGTGAAGCACAGAGAGAGGGACAGTGCAGGTAAAGCACAGAGAAGCATTGTGAAGAAGCACAGAGAGGGGCAGTGCAGGTAAAGCACTGGGAAACATTGTGAAGCACAGAGAGAGGGACAGTGCAAGTAAAGCACAGAGAAGCATTGTGAAGAAGCACAGAGAGGGGCAGTGCAGGTAAAGCACAGGGAAGCATTGTGAAGCACAGAGAGAGGGACAGTGCAAGTAAAGCACAGGGAAGCATTGTGAAGAAGCACAGAGAGAGGGACAGTGCAGGTAAAGCACAGGGAAGCATTGTGAAGCACGGAGAGAGGGACAGTGCAAGTAAAGCACAGGGAAGCATTGTGAAGAAGCACAGAGAGAGGTACAGTGCAGGTAAAGCACAGGGAAGCATTGTGAAGAAGCACAGAGAGAGGGACAGTGCAGGTAAAGCACAGGGAAGCATTGTGAAGCACAGAGAGAGGGACAGTGCAGGTAAAGCACAGAGAAGCGTTGTGAAGAAGCACAGAGAGGGACAGTGCAGGTAAAGCACAGGGAAGCATTGTGAAGAAGCACAGAGAGAGGGACAGTGCAGTTAAAGCACAGGGAAGCATTGTGAAGAAGCACAGAGAGGGACAGTGCAGTTAAAGCACAGGGAAGCATTGTGAAGAAGCACATAGAGGGACAGTGCAGGTAAAGCACAGGGAAGCATTGTGAAGCACAGGAGGGACAGTGCAGGTAAAGCATTGGTCTTCAGTCTTCCTCCTGGGGACTCCCTGTGTCTTCTGGTTTTTGTTCCAACCGTTACTCTCAATTACTTCATTAAACCCTCAATTGAACTAACGAGTCGCTTAATTAGACTTTTTTTAATTGTTTAACTTATAAACAGGGGCGCTAGGGCACCGCCCCACCATAGCAGAACACAAGAAAAAAAAAAAAAAAATCATAAAAACAACTGTGAACATTTAAGTGCTTAATTCTGACATTTACTCATGTTCTTAGTTGTTATTATCCACAGCAAATGTGCATTTTATGGGAAAAAAGTATTAATGCCAAATCGCTGGTTGTGCTGATCATATGCCTCTTCTCCTTGTTCCGGGGGGTCGTGCCCGGAGGATGACCATTCATGAGCATGCGCTCTTATGATTTTGGCCGAAATTGCAGCCTAGCTTTTCACTGCTCCTATTAATCCCATTTGGACGGTGAATTTAAGGCCCAATGGGGAGTCTATGCAGTTACCACCCAGACACACTAGATGGCTGTTTATAAAATATTGCTATATTTATCAAGACGATTAATGTTGTAGCCAAATAGCAGCCTTAGAATAAGAACATTAAACAAGGAGAAAGAGAAGAAGAAGTCTGTAGCTCGCAACAATTTTTGTTAGAAAGTGAACGTTGACAGAACAAGAAAGGCCAATGAACGTCGTGCTCTGTCTACAGCAACTCACAGATCAGTGAGTTGGGCCTGGATCAGCCAAATAGTACAGTAAATCAGCGACAGGGGGAAACTGTACAACCGGGCATTCTCCAGAACATGGTACGAGAAAAAGCCCTGGCTGTGTGGGTGTGCAACACGCAACACAGTGTTCTGCTTTCCATGTCTGCTGTTTCGGACAACTGACCGAGGGGTGAGCGACATGAAGCACATCTCGGAAAAGACGAAAAAGTACGAACACGGTAAAACCCATATGCAAAATGTGGTAAAGCTAGCGATGTTGGGCAAAGTTACAAAGCTACCCAACTGGATGAGGGCTACAGAAACAGAATTCAAAAACACAACGAAGAGGTAGACAGGAACTTGCATATTTGCCTTTGAGCTAGCTTTATGTGGCCATGATGAGAGTGAAGGCTCGCAAAACCAAGGCTTGCAATGCTCTCCAGAAAGAAGAAACTCACTGAGGACATCCCAGAGTTCAATAAAAAAAGGTCATTGAGAGGTCTGCCTCCCAGAAAGAGAGACGTGCAAAGTTTCTTTATAGGTAAATGCCTGACTGTTTCTGATCCTCACATGTGTGATTCTGTGTCAGCTGAGCAAAATAATGAATTTACACACACCATCACTCTCACTCACTCACTCTCACTCACTTTTTAATGTAATGTGAATGTTGATAAGTTAAATGGAAACAATGTAAATAGTTTTAATGTAATATATATATATATATAAAATTTGGGGGAGTTATCAGGTTTCTGCCCCACCTTACAAAAGACCCACCAGCCGCCACTGCTTATAAATCTCCAACTGTTTCAAATAATTAAAGCTTCAATTAGGCAAATTATTAGTTAAATTCAGGGTTCAATGAAGTAATTGAGAGCAGCTCGTTTCGAACAAAAACCAGCAGGGCAGGCAGGCGGGGGCTCCGGGACAGGACCTTTGAACCGCTGTCCTATAGAGCATCAGTTCTCTCTGCTTTTTGTTCTGAAAGAGCTGCTGTCAATAACTTAAACCTGTAATTGAAAAAATAATGAACCTTATCAAAGCTTTTAAATTATTTTTTAGCTTGTACAAAAAGCTGGAGATTTCAAGGCTATTATAAAACCTTTAAAACAAGGTAACTTGAAATCTCCAGCTCTTTTCTTTAAGAGCGCATAATAATTGTAAAAGTTCCAATTAAGCAAATTATTAGTTAATAATATTTATTTTCTGAAGTGCCTAAATGCACGCATCTCAAGGCGTTTTTAATCATTTGATGAAGTCATTGAGAGAAGCTCTTCTAAATGGCTCCCAGCTGGATCTGTATTTTCTGCAGCTTGTCTTTTGCACTTATCTGCTCTACACTTTGCTGCACTGTTCTGCTATTGCTCTCAATTCGATTTGGATTTACTAAATCTGTATATACTATTTGCAGCATTTTGTATAGTTGCTGTTCCTCTATTCACTCCTCTACTGCACTTCTAGCACGCCTATATCTGATCCTGCTCATACATAAATGGATCAAAATATCTGCTCTTACTTGAACTTGTCCATAAGTTGAATTCCATACTTTCTTTTATATTTACCGATCCCTTCCAGCTCTGTGGTCTTTTTCCATGACAAAAAGTTTTTAAAGCTGAAATAATTCAGTGTGTTAAAAGAGCACAGCTGTCTCTTGGCCGTTTCGGCAGTACAACGTCATAATGGAAATATTATTATACAGTATATGGGATTTTATACAGCACTGTGTATGCCTACATCTTGCATTGAGAAAGTAACGCGTTTGGAATCAGAATAAATTAACTTTTTATGTAATACAGTTCACATGCAGTCATCATTTTGGTACTGGAAGTAGCATTTTCATAATTGTATTTTGTTGGTACCTAATGATATACTAGGAGTATATTTGACATGGTTGGGTATGTGGGTTGGGTTTGTGTCTGTGGAACACAGACAATCGTTTAACCTGGAAAAAATACAGTACCAGGAGCAGATATACGTGTTTGTTATTATTATACTTACAGCTGTCACATTATTTTTACATGCAATTATCCATTTATACGGTTAGGTTTTTACTGGAGCAACCTAGGTAAAGTACAAGGGTACAGGAAGGTTAAGGGGAAACATGGTAGATTTGTTGGTGATTGTGTGGACTCACACACACACACACACACACACACACACACACACGTGCGCGCGCACGCACACCTTGCCAAGACTGTATTTTTGTAGGCTTCTATTGCATAAATAAGCAGGAACAACAAGCAAGCAAGTCTGAGAACACCGTGTTTCCCTCAGAGTGGGCATTGAGAGTCAGATCGGCGCGGCCCCTCCTTCTCACGTGGTGCGCAGGGGGTGAGGGGGGCAGTGCGTCACTCAGCTATAACAAGGAAACGAGCCACTTATCTTTACTTAATTGTCACATCTTAAGAGTACTATGCAGTGCTAAACACTGGGAACCTGACGCTTTCAAAGCTGAGAAAAGTTTACTTCCAGAGCAGAACCGAACACACTGAAAAAAAAATGTGTTGAAAACAACACAACTAGTGTTAGAAATAACACAAACCTGGTGTTCAAACAGGGACAACACAAGTTCGTGTTAAGATCAACACAATTATTGTGCGCTGATTGAATTACACAATTTTGTGTTGCACTTCACACAAATGTGGTGTTCAATATTTTCTGTGGGTATAACGCAATATTGTGTTATATAAAACACATATTAGTGTGCAGACTTAAATACAACACAAATTAGTATTTAAAAATCCCATACAACGTTGTGTTAATTTTGTTGTTTTGTGGGGCTGTCAAAAGAAAGGCAAATTGTTGCACTAAATTAAATACACACTATGATTGTTCAGGGATTAAACAATAATGGATGCGACACAAATTAAAAGAAAGTACATCTGATTTTATTAAGTTCATTTACATTAATACATTTTTTTTTACCAAAAAAGGATAAAAAAAAAAACTTATTTTTTTCATGCTAGTATTCTGAACGATAAGCTATAAATTATTTTATGTATGACTGGTCCAAAATACAAGGTAAATGGTCCAAATTACAAGACAATAGTCCATATTTAACAGATATTAATCATTACATTAATTCATAGCAGTATTTTTATAATCTGCTGAGCAACTTTTTCCTCAGCTGGGAAGTAAACAAAAGATGACAGCAGTTATGTGAGGTCAGGCTAAAAAAAAATGCTGCTGGTGTTAAAGGACGTTTTTTTTTTTTTTTTTGCACTGCCTCCAAGATTATTATTTATTTATTAGCAGACGCACGTGCCCAGCATGACAAGATAGCTCCAAGATGCCTTCTCATGCACCTGCTCAAAACTACATTTCCCATCACCCTCCCACTCAGTGGTAAATCCATTGTAGTCACATGTTAGCAGGAGGATGATGGGAAATGTCATTTTGAGCAGGTGCATGAGAAGGCATCTTGAGTGGAGGGCAATTTATCCGTTTAAAAAAGTGGTCAAAATGTCAAAATAAATAAATATATATAACAATACACACAACTTACTTAACCAGTTCATATAGCAATACACAGGAACATGTAACAATAAAAAGAATCAAACAAAACGCCTTCAGTTACCCTTTAACAGTTGCAGCAATGTTCTGCTTGTGTGGGACACATTTTCTGGAACATCTCTGTACCTTTAAGGGTGTTGCCCAATAAGGAATTGCTCGCAGCAGTTAATACAGTGTTTATGCCAAAGACAAACACTTCTAGAAAGCTGAAGAATTTACTGAGCTTGGGAGGATAGCGCACATTTGTCACGCAATAAAACTGGAACAACTGTACAATGGCAGAGCTTATCTTCTTGGGTTCAACAATTACTGCATGTCCATCTGATATAATATAAAAGGATTTCTCAGTAGCACAATCTCCAATACTCAGATGATAGGGTTGAGTTCTGGCAAGTTGATGGTTTTTCTGGTCACTCAGCTTCAAGAAGTCTTCAATAGAGGTTCCCAACTAAAACATAAAAATAATATATGTAAGTTTAAAGGGTAACTAAAGGTATTTTTGTATGCTACATGTTCTCATACGTTGCACAACCCTTTTTAAGTAAGGTGTGTGTATTGTTTTAATCACATGGCTTCTCATCTCCCTGCTCAGAACTACATTTGCGGTCATCCTCCTGCTCATAAGCTGGAAGATGATGGGAAATGTATTTCTGCGCAAGGAGATTCAAAGCCATCCTGGAGACAGAACAAAAGTGGAATGCAATTTAAAATAGCAAAAAAAAGTGGTCAAAAAAAAAATTAATCTTTGCACCTGGTAGCAACACAGAGGAACATGTAACACAATAAAAAACACATCTTTACTTACCCTTTAAAACATATGAGTCCATGTTTTACAAACCAAATGTAATGACTGTTACAGAAAAAAGGCAAACATTAACTGCAATACATTAGGCAATAGGTATTCTGAGTCTGCACTCAATGTAGGAGAGGGGCCATGAACATTTGACAACAGTACGTCACTCTTTCATGATTTATAAATTTAAAACAAAGACTGCAATGTAAACATGTTTAGATCCCACATACTTACTGGAGTCTCTTCCATGAGGTAGGATTTTGCTGCAAAAGCATTGGTTCTGTGTTTCCCCATCACTGGTAAGAGGGCCACCAAGCAGTCAACATCAGCTTCACATACTGCTTCCGAAAAAATGACAAGACTTTTTTTTTTTTTAGTTGGGTGGCATAATGGGAAGGGGGAAAAACAATAATACAATATTATTATAAAAGATAATAAAATACAGTATGTATATTTCACAAGTCCTCATACACAGCTTACATGGGGGAGTGTATTTACTGAGAAAAATAACATGTTAAAGCTATTTACAACATGTTTCAGAATTGTAATTAGCAATCTGAGGGGGAAGAAAATGTAGCTCACAAGGCCAGGCACATCCAGAAAGTGGGGATACTGTCTTAGAATTGCCTTGACCACAGGATGTTCTTCCTTAATCCTCTGCTGACGTGATTGAAATGTGTACTTCATTATGTCAAAAATGACATCTTTGTTAGAGGCCAGTGGCCCATATTTTGCAATCTTAGAATTGCGCCCCTTGTTTCATGATGGGTTTGCTCACCTGACATCCCAGGAGTGAAAGGTTTATTAGTACCACCTGAAAATAAAGTAATTAAAACAGTAATTAATACTTCATACATAAATCATACATAAATCATCTTTTTCCACCTCAACATAAATCATGTTGAGGTGGAAAAAGATGACCTTTTGTACAACGCTTCAAAGGCTGGGTGTCTATGTATGCTAACATATTAATTTTATTTCAGCATTTAAAAAAAATCTTCTTGTTCATTTTAAATTTACAGACGTGCTCAAATTTGTTGGTACCCTTATAGCTCATTGAAATAATGCTTCATTCCTCCTGAAAAGTGATGAAATTAAAAGCTATTTTATCATGTATACTTGCATGCCTTTGGTATGTCATAGAATAAAGCAAAGAAGCTGTGAAAAGAGATGAATTATTGCTTATTCTACAAAGATATTCTAAAATGGCCTGGACACATTTGTTGGTACCCCTTAGAAAAGGTAATAAATAATTGGATTATAGTGATATTTCAAACTAATTAGTTTCTTTAATTAGTATCACACATGTCTCCAATCTTGTAATCAGTCATTCAGCCTATTTAAATGGAGAAAAGTAGTCACTGTGCTGTTTGGTATCATTGTGTGCACCACACTGAACATGGACCAGAGAAAGCAAAGGAGAGAGTTGTCTGAGGAGATCAGAAAGAAAATAATAGACAAGCATGGTAAAGGTAAAGGCTACAAGACCATCTCCAAGCAGCTTGATGTTCCTGTGACAACAGTTGCAAATATTATTAAGAAGTTTAAGGTCCATGGAACTGTAGCCAACCTCCCTGGGCGCGGCCACAAGAGGAAAATCGACCCCAGATTGAACAGAAGGATAGTGCAAATGGTAGAAAAAGAACCAAGGATAACTGCCAAAGAGATACAAGCTGAACTCCAAGGTGAAGGTACGTCAGTTTCTGATCGCACCATCCGTCGCTTTTTGAGCAAAAGTGGGCTCCATGGAAGAAGACCCAGGAGGACTCCAATTTTGAAAGAAAAACATAAAAAAGCCAGACTGGAATTTGCTAAAATGCATATTGATAAGCCACAATCCTTCTGGGAGAATGTCCTTTGGACCGATGAGTCAAAACTGGAGCTTTTTGGCAAGTCACATCAGCTCTATGTTCACAGACGAAAAAATGAAGCTTTCAAAGAAAAGAACACCATACCTACAGTGAAACATGGAGGAGGCTCGGTTATGTTTTGGGGCTGCTTTGCTGCGCCTGGCACAGGGTGCCTTGAATCTGTGCAGGGCACAATGAAATCTCAAGACTATCAAGGCATTCTGGAGCGAAACGTACTGCCCAGTGTCAGAAAGCTCTGTCTCAGTCGCAGGTCATGGGTCCTCCAACAGGATAATGACCCAAAACACACAGCTAAAAGCACCCAAGAATGGATAAGAACAAAACATTGGACTATTCCGAAGTGGCCTTCTATGAGTCCTGATCTGAATCCTATCGAACATCTATGGAAAGAGCTGAAACTTGCAGTCTGGAGAAGGCACCCATCAAACCTGAGACAGCTGGAGCAGTTTGCTCAGGAAGAGTGGGCCAAACTACCTGTTAACAGGTGCAGAAGTCTCATTGAGAGCTACAGAAAATGTTTGATTGCAGTGATTGCCTCTAAGGGTTGTGCAACAAAATATTAGGTTAGTGGTCCCATCATTTTTGTCCATGCCATTTTCATTTGTTTTCTTATTTACAATATTATGTTGAATAAAAAATCAAAAGCAAAGTCTGATTTCTATTAAATATGGAATAAACAATGGTGGATGCCAATTACTTTTGTCAGTTTCAAGTTATTTCAGAGAAAATTGTGCATTCTTCGTTTTTTGAGGAGGGGTACCAACAAATTTGAGCACGTCTGTACTAAATACTCAACAATAAGAAGCAGGTTTCAGGACTAACGAAGAGGCCTCACCGTGAGGCAAGATCGAAACCAGTCACGTATTTTCAAAAACTAGTCAAAATATTTTGAATAATTTATGTGCCATAAAATACAATGATATGCGATGTATTATTGCTGCAATACATACAAGGCCTTACATTAAAAGGTGGTAATTGAAACTCGCTGTTCGAAGGAGACGCCTCGCGCGCACGCACACACAACAGGAGCTGCAGTTTTCACCGTTGCAAACGGAAATGGTTAGTTTCCCGCCTACAGACATATAAGCTCATATTTAAAAAGCAAAACACAGACACATATACATATATATATATATATATATATATATATATATATATATATATATATATGTGTGTGTGTGTATATATATATACACACACACACATTATTTAAAGAAGGTGACTCGTGTTCACGTTTATTTTTCATGTTAAAATTTGTTCTTAATGTTGTTGTGTTGCTCTAAAACTGTGGTGGTTTAAAAACACCAACACAAATAAAGTGGTTCATTTAACACATTTTGTGTTGAAGGGCAAAAACAACGATTGTGTTTAATTTCAACACAATTTTTTTCAGTGCAGAACAGAATAGAGCTGAGCAAAACTGAGCAAAGCTTTCACCCGCAGCTTCCTCCCCTCCTTGCGTCATTGTTCAGGATCAGAGAGCTTCCTTGCAGACAGACACTGTCCTGGAGTTCAGGAAGCAGCGCAGCCCGCATGGAAGTGCAACCTGGTTCTCAGTTTTTAAGAATGATGTTTTTTTTATTATTTTAAAAACAATACAAACAGTACATTGCATATACCTGGATACCATAAAACTTACATTTGAATCTGGAGCTTCCCTTGGGCGGCGCACTTTTGGCCAAGTTCCACCCAGGCAGGGAGGTCTCAAGTCGGTTGCGTAATCCCTCTCTCACCACTGCGCACCAGCGATTCCTGTGGAGGCCGGGCGCCTGCCTGCCTGCCTGTAAGCTGGCTGTGCTGTTGGCACTGGATCCCCGTTAGTCCTCCGACACGATAGGTCTGGTGACATAGCTGTGGACTTGCAGGGTGAAAAAAAGAGGTTGCTTTGATTGCGAGTGTTTCAGAGGATGCATGAGCACGCTTGTCTTCGCCTCTCCAGAGTCACTACGGGGGGTTGCAGCAGTGAGATACGGTCTTAAAAACAATTGGATATTCCAAATTAGGAGAAAAACGGGGCTAAAATGAATAGTGATTCCAAATATATTTAACCTCAAATAGTCTATTTTAAACATTAGAAATAATAATATAATGTACGGCGATGTTCCCACCAATTCAACTTCAAGGCAGTGCACTTAAATATATTTATCACGGGCTTTGCTGAGTATCCGTTCTGGTTTCAAATGCCACTACAACCCACACCGCATTTTACTAATCTCTGGAAATCCCGAAAGCTGGAAATGTGATCGTCGGTGAGATTTCTAAGGAAATGTATTCCCTTTATATTGACAATGGTGTTTAGTTTGCAAGCAAGCGGAACCTACCTTGAAAAAGTAATGAAATACAGCCGCATAAGAGGAGGTCAGCAAAATTCAGCTTCATATTTTATTTTATTTTATTTATTGTTTTTGGAAGGAGCTTTTTTTGTGATTTCATCTGAAGTATTTGAAGATGTTTGAGACGCGGTGTTTATCATCTAAGTTCACAAATAGACACCGGTCTCCCATATCTGCCATGCCAACTGGCAAATATTGTAAATAAACGGCAAGGCGTTTCATAGATGTTTTGCAGTATATTTACGGATTTAAGTTGTTGGTGTTTGTTTTTCGTCACCCCTTTAAACCTTAATTAATAGTTTAAATGTACTAGTTGTGACGGGGCATATGTCCTGCGCACTGACTTCGATGCGGGGGAGGGCACGCTCCATCTGGGATCGCCATCAGCTGAATGGAGTTAGCTGGTGGGCGGGTCTCAGCGGAGCGTGTCTGTTTAAAAAGAGCAGCTCGGCAGCGTGCGTGCAACCTGGAGTCGGCATCCGTTAGGGCCGTGCTCTGCTCATTCTGTTTTTGTTTTATTGTTTGTTTATTTATTTTTGTATTTTAACGTCCTTTACTCTGTGTCTTCCATCGTGGTTCTCTGCTGCCTCCCTGCTACTCTCCAGCGCGGTAGGAAAATTAATCCTTTACATAGTTTAATTATTTAAATCACAGGAGAAAACAAACGCACAATGCATTCGGCAATTAGACTGAAGCAGACGGAACGAAATGCAGGTTCAAATAGATTTTCAATTTTATATGTGTTGGAAAACATGGATCGAGAATTGATTAGCAGTTTGCTACGCATGTGAACTGGCAAAGCTATACTGGTGTTCTTTTCTGAAAAGAGACTAATATTGCAGATAGCAGACTTTGGTTCAAATTGCATATACTGCTAACAATTGATAAGAGACCTTGCATCTACAAGCTTCTTGTCCAACATTGACTGCAAGCTAGCAAGATAACAATGCTGTGGACCAGAAGGGGCCAGCCTCTAAGACTTTTGGGAATACAAAGCATAAAGGAGCTAAAAGGCTCCCAGGGACTGCCGTTGGACCCAAAGGTTCACAGGGAGAATAAGAGATAATGCCACTGGACTCAAAGGGTCTCAGGCAAAACGGAGAGATAGGAACAAGGAAGATGACAAAAACCAGATGTATGGACCTTTTTGGGGCACCAGGGGTCTGAAGAATGCACTGAGTTCAGAGGTCGTCACACTAGACTACACACACAGACACACACACACCACACACACACACTCACACTAAATGAAATATATGGTAACAGGATAATGTGTTGTACCTTTTCTATTGGTTAAGTGTTAGAGAAAGAGGAGGTGGACCATCTATACAGAAGGGTATTTAATGTCATGCAACAATTGTAAGAACGAGTATTCTGTTTGTCCTGTACCTGGGACCAGACTCCCTGCATATTTCATTAAACCTAACAACTGAGTGAAGAAAAGGACTCTGTGCATTTTCTTGAATTTACTTACTCACCATCTTTTTTTTTTAAGTTACATCAATATGTAACTTGAAATCTCCAACTTAATTAAGGGTTAGTTTAAGTAGTTGAGAGCTCTCTGCATATCTACCACACGCTCAAACTTGCAAACAGTATAAAAGTGTATTGTTAAGGAGTGACGACGTCATCACACAGGGTGACGCAGTTTAAAGGTGGAGAGACCAACACAAAGGGGCATCACAGTCAGTGCAAACTTGTCCAATGTAATTATGGTCCGCTTCACTAACTCTCCTCCCCACCGCTACCTGATCCTCCCTCCTTCTCCTCCTCTCTGCACCTCCTGGCTTCTCCCTGCACCTCCCCACCCATCCCTGCCTCTCCTGTCTGTCCCCTGCAGGGTGTGCTCTGAGAAGCACAGGGAGAAGTCTCGTGAAGCTGCCCGGAGTCAGGGAGAGAAGGAGAGCGAGGTCTTCACACAGCTGGCCCTGCAGCTCCCCCTACCCCTTGGCGCTGCCCAGCAGCTGGACAAGGCGTCCATCGTGAGGCTGACCCTGAGCAACCTGTGCCTCCGAGAACTGCTGCATACAGGTGAGCTGGACTGAAGGGCGCTCGATGCACGAGCCGCGTGCCATAGATCAAAAGCCACAAGGTACAAGCTGCAGACCACTCCATAGAGCAGTGCTTCCCAACTCCAGTTCTGGAGCCCCCCTGCCCTGCTGGGTTTTGTTTCAACCAAGTTCTCAATTACTTAATTGAACCCTGAATTGAACTGACGAGTTGCTTAATTCGACTTTTTCAATTGTTTAGCAGCTTATTCAAAAGTTGGAGATTTCAAGTTCCTTGTTCTACAATATTATACTTAACTTAACCTCCAAACTGTTTAAAATCATTAAAAAGCTCTGATTAGGCAAATTATTAGTTCAATTAAGGGTACAATTAAATAACTGAGGGCAGCTCGGTTGGAACAAAAACCAGAAGGGCTGACCGGGGGGAGCTACAGGACCGGAGTTTGGAACCACTACCATACAGTGTGTGCATGGAGCTTGTCTTGAGCCACAAGCGTTTCTCTGATGAATACATTCTGCACCACTGAACTTGTGCATGCACTTGTTGAACCTCAAGCATATACTGTGAATAAAGGGATTCCGTTACATGAATCAGACTTGCAAAATCATTTTTGTGACTGTGACTTTCTGGAAATAGGCTGATGTTGTCTTGAGACGAGACCAGAACTTGTGTAATAGTCCATTTAAAGCTGGGAAAACATGACAGAGCAGTACTTGGCTGACAGTAACCAGAATTGATCAGCAGTGACCGCTGGTGTGTGTTCCAGCAGAGGCAGGCTGCGGTGAAGTGGACAATGAGGTGGAGAGGACTGCACCTGTGGAGACGTCGATCGAGGGATTCCTGCTGCTGCTGTCCCAGGACGGGGTCATCATTTACACCTCAGAGGAAGTGACGAGACACACGAGCCTCAGCCAGGCAACATCTACCAGTGTACTGCAGTCACCAGCCAGGTAACATCTACCAGTGTACTGCAGTCACCAGCCAGGTAACATCTAACAGTGTACTGCAGTCACCAGCCAGGTAACATCTACCAGTGCCTCTAGTGCCTTCATCAGTGTTATTGAATCTAAACTGAGTGTGAGGCTCCAGTACTTTCATCAGTGTTATTATTGTGATTTATTTGGTCGACGCTTGTATCCAAAGCGATTTACAATCAGTTATTATAACATACAAATTCCGTCACGTATTTATACAGCTTGGTGTTTTTAGTGGAGCAATCTAGGTAAAGTACTTGCTTGCTCAAGGGTACAGCAGCAGTGTGTCCCCACCTGGGATTTGAACCCAGATCCCTAACCACTACTCCACACTGCTGCTGTTAATGAAACTAAACTGAATGAGGAAGACCAGCATTTGGCCTCTAGTGCCTCCTTCAGCACTATTGCAACTAAACTGTATTATTCACAGCCTCAGATAAAGACAAAGGTTGTGTTTTTGTAAGTTTCTGTACTCTGGTGTGTTTGTTTCAGATGGATCTCATTGGGCAGTGTATTTTGATTCATTCAAACCTGTGACAAGGAGGAGATGTGCAAGGCCAATCAGGGTCGCACAGTCAACCTCAAATCGGCTTCCTGGAAAGTGAGCAAATCAATTCTAATTCACATATCCTGCCTCCCGAGGTATAGGTATGCTTTACCTGTAACAAGCTCCTGCAATCTGGTTACAATTTCACTTCCTGCAATCTGGTTACAATTTCACTTCCTGTAGTCAGATTACATTTTTAGTCATACAATGCATTAGTAAGACCTCACCTAGAATTTTGTGTTCAGTTCTGGTCACGTCGTTACAAAAAGGATATTGCTGCTGTAGAAAGAGTGCAAAGAAGAGCAACCAGAATTATCCCGGGTTTAAAAGGCATGTCGTATGCAGACAGGCTAAAAGAATTTAACCTATTCAGTCTTGAACAAAGAAGACTATGCGGCGATCTGATTCAAACATTCAAAATCCTAAACGGTATAGACAATGTTGACCCAGGGGACTTCTTTGACCTGAAAAAAGAAACAAGGACCAGGGGTCACAAATGGAGATTGGATAAAGGGGCATTCAGAACAGAAAATAGGAGGCACGTTTTTACACAGAGAATTGTGAGGGTCTGGAACCAACTCCCCAGTAATGTTGTTGAAGCTGACACCCTGGGATCCTTCAAGAAACTAACAACCAAACGAGCAAGATGGGCTGAATGGCCTCCTCATTTGTAAACTTTCTTATGTTCTTATGTTTGTTTTAGTTTGTCAGGATCCAGCCAATCTGCAGGCTGTTAGTGTCGGTGTTCACCGGCAGAGGGCGACAAAGGAACCAAAAGAGCGCAAGGTGCTGTGGCAATGGCAAAGACTGTGAGGGGGCGCTAAAGGAGCATCCTCACATGTTGTTCCTGTGTGGACCACACAGGGTGTGGTCTTTTTGGTACCAAGGGACATACTACTTGGAAGACTTGCCTGTTCACCTGGAAAAGGATTACAAACTACATTTCCCGATAGCCCTTGTGGATTATAAAGAAAGTGAACAAGTGACACTTACCTGGCGAGACTTTCTGTTCCGAGAGCAGATTTACTGTTACCAGCAGCGACTGGATGGAACTTGGACTGGTCTCTGTTTGCTAAAGCAATACATTTTTCCTTGCAACGAGGACAGCTCGTGCAAACAATAGAGAGGGTTGAAGAAGTGAGATTAGTGGGCAGGTTTTCTTTTGTTTTGTTTATTTTCAAAAATGTTCTGTTGAGTCTTTGAACTTTGTTTAAGGAAATAATAAAAACTGCCTTAACTTCAACCTCACCAAATGCCTCGGTGTCACCTCTCATGCTGCCAGTTGGCTACCACATTAAAATACAGAACAAATATATATATATATATATATATATATATATATATATATATATATATATATATATATATATATATATATTCTATAACTGTTAATTTGCAGTCTGTGTGGAGTTTGCATGTAGTCCTCGCCTTGCGCCCTGTGTATGCCGGGTTAGGCTCCGGCTCACTGCGACCCTGTAAAGGAGTACGTGGTTAATGATAATGGCTGGATGGATGGTTGTTAGTTTGCAGCATGCACAAAGTGAATTAGATGTAGGGTATATTCACCTCTGGACATGTTCACATAGATATACCAGCATGTGGATTCGTGTTTAGGGCTCTGGACTCTTTACCGGAGGGTTGAGGGTTCAAACCCAGGTGAGGCACTGCTGCTGAGCAAGCAGGTACCTTGAGCAAGCAGGTACTTCACAGATTGCTCCAGTAAATACCCAGCTCTATAAATGAGCACACATACAAGTCACTTTAAATAAAAGCATCAGCTAAAAAAATCACATAGAGGTGGTGATTAAATGGGTCTCTTTTAGCAAGGTGCAGTTGTATTGAAGTGAAAGTGGTTGCCTATAGGTACAGTTGGTGGCGAAAAGTGGAATTAAAGACAAACCAACCCTAACCCCAAACCCTAAATAACAAGCTGTGATGCTAATAAAAATCCAACTACAGCCTCGTATTAAAGATTATAATCATTGAACACATCTGTGATGTTTGTTGGTATAGAAATGAATTAGTAGAAAGGGTGGATTTTATCTGTTCCTATCAAAATTGGAAGATTTATTTGATTACATACACATAGGGTAGCAGTGTAGAGTAGTGGTTAGGGCTCTGGACTCCTGACCGGAGGGTTGTGGGTTCAATCCTGGGTGGGGGACACTGCTGCTGTACCCTTGAGCAAGGTACTTTACCTAGATTGCTCCAGTAAAAACCCAACTGTATAAATGGGTAATTATTTTTTACATACAATGTGATATCTTGTAACAATTGTAAGTCGCCCTGGCTAAGGGTGTCTGCTAAGAAAGAAATAATAATAATAACGAGTTCTGTAACCACTGGAGGTTTTAATGAAGAACTTGATTACAATCTTTGCTCTTATGATTCATCATGTATATTAGGTTATAGTTTGTGGCATGTTGGTGTGGTGGTTAGCGCTGCTGCCTCACAGCTCCAGGGTCCCAGGTTTGATTCCCATTTCAGGGGAGTTTGCATGTTCTCCCCGTGTTCGTGTTGGTTTTCACCAGGCACACCAGTTTCCTCCCCTCATCCAAAAACATACTGGTCAGGTTGATTGGTCACTCTAAATTGCCCTCTGTGTGCATGTTTGTGTGAGTGTGAGAGTTGGCCAGTGATGGACTGGTGTCCCATCCTGGGTGTAGTCCTGCCTTGCACCGTGTCTGCCGGGTTAAGCTCCAGCTCACCATGACCCTGTATTGGATGAAGTGGTTATTGATGATGGATGGATGGTTAATATTTGTAATAATGCATTTATTGACATCCACATGTTCTCCGATTAATAAACATTTGGACTGAACGTGTTTAATTTTCCCACACATAAATTGTCAAAATCCCACATCAAGTAAATATATACATTTAGTGGTGCACAATTCTGCTCCTCTAGAGTCGCAGTCAGTCCAGCAGGTTTTTGTAGCTGTCTGTAAATCTCCAACTGCTTAAGAGCAAATAAAAGGGTAAACTTGTCCAATTAAGCAAATTAATTCAAATCAGGTAATGAAGGCCTCAGGGGGATCAAAAAATGAAAACCTTGCCCCAGAGTTCTGCACCCCTGACAAAGTAGTAGTAACACAGTCATTCATTCATGTTTTTTTTTAAAGCACTTATTTATCTGTTTTGATTGAAGTCCTGCTTTCCTGTCAAAAGTACTGTGAAAACAAACAAGGAGATCAAAATTGCAAACAAAGAACTTTATTACAAATATATAATGCAGTTTGGATATTAAAAATTAAAATGCAGTTGTTTTTGACAGATATGTTTTTATGATATAGCAAGAAATAATGAATGTAAACTTGCTTTTTGTTGATATTTTAAAACCAGCTTTGGGGGGATTAAATCAACATTTTGGACCCATCCACTAAAACCAAATTAGAAATATGTACTTAATAGCAGTTTGATTTATCATAAGTGGGCACTTTCTTCTACTAATAAATACAACCACCATTAAATTCTGACTTTGTGATTAGCTGGTGGGTCAAGTTTTAATTAAATTCCCCCATTTCATTTACACTGAATAAAGGGTATGAATAATTATGGAGCTACTGTATTTGAAAGTGAGTACCCTGAGCATTCTCTATAAACATTTAAATAAACATATGTAAACAATAAGTATTAATGACTTTATGCACAATATTTTACATGAAATGCATATCGTTCACTAAATATATTAAACAACCTTCAACAATGTTACATGTAAAAACTATTAAATAACAAACCATCACACTTCATTGCACCCTTTAGATGGACATCCAAGTGCTTTTTTAAATGGAGGCATTTATTGGGTTTATATTTGCTTGGCTGGCAAAATGGACAGTGATACAATCTGCAGCATTGGGTACACCGTTTCACCTCAGGCAACACTCCTCCTTTCACTGCTGTTATATGTAACTGAAATACAAAGAGCAAATTACAACATGATTAATAACCTACAATTAATATACATCAGTGTATCTACACTGAGATTGGATGAAAATAATGTATCTGCTAAGAAATAAATAATAATAATGATCTGTAGCTAATGTGAAATTTAGAAAACACTGATGTATATTGGTACAGTGAGGGATATTCAATGGCCTCTATACTCAAAGCATTTTTTGCACATTTCGTATTAACATCATTTTTTTTTTTTAGAGCTGTAAATGTTGACATAAAATGCAAGTGATGAAATACGATTTCCTCATACACAACATCTATACATATTAAGCATGTATGCTGTGACGTCTTAAAATGCTTTGAGTAGAGAGACCAATGTTTCTGTAATTGATGCATTGTTAGGGTGTTTTACATATATATATATATTAGTGTGTGTATATATATATATATATATATATATATATATATATATATATATATATATATATATATATATATATTGTAACAGACCGTCAGTGTTGAGCACACGAGGAAGGTATCAGGAACGTGGGGATGCTGATATCTTCCCCCAAAGCTCAAAACTAGAAAGACGGGCGTTACGTTGGCAGAACGGAATAATAAATAAAGAAACTTCAACTCCCATGATTCCAAAGATCAGTAGTCAGGTGACATGTCGGCGGGAATCCGGGGAGGTTTAAAAGGCAGGTCAGCAATTAGAAAGGGGGGAAGGTAATTGTGAAAGGTACTTTTTGTATAGCAGCAACTTTGAAAGACCGAGTGGTGTTGTCGGTCCTTTTCATTAGCTGGGTACAGAGTGTACAGCAACTGTTTAAGTGGTGTGGAACAGAGACAAGAGCAGCGTGCTTCGTTGTGCAGAAGTACGGGAACAGAGATTAAAAAAGGGCGACAGTGTTGGTGACCAGAAAGGATTACTTTATTCCAGAACCGAAGGTACCTGTGTGGAGTGACTGCAAAATAAAAAGCGAGTAGGGCTTATATTTTGGTCTGGCCGGAGGAAGCTGCAACGCGTCTGCAGCCTGGAATGAAGTGAAGCTGGTGCACTCGCCAAACAGATCTCTCCAGTGAGTAACCGAGACCGCAGACTTGCGGGATCCATTTGTGCTTGGTTTCTTTGAAAAGAAAGACAGCGTTCTGTGTGTACCTGTTTTAAAAGAAAGTCACCATATGAAATGGACTGTTACTCACCTGCTTATGTGCCTGCTGTATACAGCGTTCAACCCGTTTTCCACAGCTGTATTAATTGTTGCCAAACTGAATACGAAACAGGCAAAGTTTTATACCAGCGTGTATAGTGTGCACGCGCTGAATTTATAAAAGCCTGTGCTTTGTGGACTATTTTACGTGTTATTTTAAGCAACTGCATTCTTTTCAAGGACTGTGTTTTATTTGAGTGAGGCTGGTTGCTTAATTTCAAGTATAGAAACAAACCACACGGACGGTGGTAGTTGTGTTTTATTTGTTTGTTTAGTTCGTCAGGATCCAGCCAAACAGCAGGCTGTCAATGTCAGTGTTCACCAGCAGAGGGCGACCAAGGGTTCGATTACTTGGAAGACTTACCTGTTCCCCTGGAAAAGGATTACAAACTACATTTCCCAAGAGCCCTTGTGGATTATAAAGAAAGTGAACCATTGACACTTACCTGGCAAGACTTTTGTTCCGAGACCAGGTTTACTGTTACCAGCAGCGTCGAGATGGAACTTGGACTGGTCTCTATGCTAAAGCAACATGTTTTCCCTTGCAACGAGGACAGCTCGTGCAAGCAGTAGAGAGGGTTGAAGAAGTGAGATTAGTGGGCAGGGTTTCTTTTGTTTTGTTTATTTTCATAAATGTTCTGTTGAGACTTTGAACTTTTGGTTAAGAAAATAATAAAACTGCCTATTCTTCAACCTTACCAAGTGCCTCGGTGTCACCTCTCATGCTGCCAGTTGGCTACCACACTAAAATACAGAACAGATTGTTCACAATATATATATATATATATATATATATATATATATGTGTGTGTGTAGATATATATTGTGAGGATAGGGTGGAGGCCCTTTAAGAAATGGCTGTCTGGTTGAAAACCACATTCCCCAGAAGCCCTGGGGGTTAATGAATTGGGAGGAGTCTGCTGATATATAAGGAAGCCAGCAGATCACTTAGGGGGCTGTGGGGTATACACTGACGGAGTTCTACAGGATTCTAGTTGTTGGAAGGTACTGTTTTTGTGTGTGGAAGTTTTTCTTGCAAAGTTGTTTGGATTACAAAGTAGGTTGGCTGGTATTAGACACCAGTTTACTTTATTGCTGTTTTGGTGCCCAGCTGTATTATTGTTTAACTTTGGGACTTTTGGCTTAGAAGTAGCAGAGCAGAGAGTATAACCTCTGCACGTTAAAAGTGCACAGAGCTCGTCTCGGCTCCGGGCGGGGCCAGTGCCGGTGACATAGTTTAGAGACGGGACCATTTTTTATTTCTTTAATAGAATAATAAAAATAAAAAAATGTACTGTTTGGAGTTTAGCAAATTATACTCTCTGCAAAGTGAACAGAGATCATAACATTTAATTGGGATTGGGTACTGTGTGATTCTGGACAAAATAATTCACAGACATCGGGACAAAGTGTTCTGGACATTTGGTTTTATTATTTAATAACACTTCAGTGTATCCGCTGTTCCAGGATAGATGGAGCTTTCATTCTGTTTCAATGCGTTGCAGTGTGTTTCCTGGAAAATACAGTTCACCACGATAGC